>NW_020539711.1:0-6862 GCF_003426905.1 Ctenocephalides felis
TAGAGATTTCAATAATGTGTACACATTTTGCGTACATATTTTTTGGGTTCCGTACCAAGATTTTTAATTACGGTACAGGAAGTTCCAGCAATTTGCCTTAAGGCACGATGCCGTGCACTCACTAGTTATATTTTTATGTTCATTTGAGGAAGAGTTGGTTCCTAAATTTATTAGTGTTTTTTCAACTTCCTTTGCATTATAAATATTTAGCCGATTACTTATATGTTTGAATATTAGTCGAATTTTTTTTAATAATGTACTTTAATTTTAGATTTATTTAAAAGCAAGAGGAGCTCTGGTGAAAATTTTCATGAGCAAAATCCAAAAGCACTACTGAAACTAAAGACACAAAAAGCATTGTACCTCAGGAAAACATCGTAAATCTAGATGATAATGTCAAAACTGTTTGCTTCATTTGTGATAGTGAATTTTCGACAGCAGAAGAATTATTACAGCATCTCAAATTAAACGCAACTAAGCAAATTGCCTGTTGTATTTGCTCTCAAAAAGTCACATGTGTTGATGATCTGGAAATACATAAAATAGCGCACATTCTCAGTCCGGATTTGGTTTCAGAAATGATAATTTTGAATCACTTTTGCAATATTTTGCACAACTCGATGAATCGGAAAATGAAACGAGCGATGATTCAAAAAGCTCTTTGGAATTTGAAAAACTTGAAGACGAAAAAGAAATGTCTAGTAATAAAAGTACACCAGATAATGATAAAAACAACAATATCATTTCTGAGGTTAAGTGTGAAATAATTGAACTTGAAAATGATCATAGTCAAGGTATTATTAAAAATGTTGACTCTGAATGTAAAATACAGTCACAACCGGCTGAAGAACAAAGGCAGAATATCAGCTAAGAAAATTAAGGTCTGATACACATAAATTGCAAAACAACTTACAAAATACAAAACAAGAACTGGATGAACCAAATGATGTCGAGACAAGAGGTATCTGTAGAATCTAATGAAAGAGATTCTTCGGGAAAAAATCTGTTTAAAAGACCAGACAAGCCCGCTTCAAACAGTTTCTTTGCAAGTACTGTGCTAAGCAATATTCATCATACAAAGTTTTTTGAAACACGAAAAATTGCACGAGGATTTATTCAAATGCGACTTATGCGAGAAAAATTTGGGTGCATCCATAGAATTGCATAACGCTTCGCATAAGGCCAAGAAAAGTCTTCAATGCGACATCTGCTCAAAAACATTTAAATACCACGGAAACTTATCAGTACACATGAGAATACACCTAAATATCAAACCTTATCAATGTGAAACATGTCCTAGTAGTTTTAGACAGGCTGCCGATTTAAAACGCCACGCGAGGATTCACACCGGCGAGAGGCCTTACCAGTGCAAAATTTGCCTGAAGAAATTCGTAACATCTGCATACTTGAAAGTTCATTTAAAATATCATCTCGAAGAAAAAAAATACTCGTGTACAGTTTGTTCAAAGAGCTTTGTAACAAACACGCAGCTAAAACTGCACTCAAGAGTACACACCAAAGAGACTCCATATGAATGTGATGTTTGCAAAAGGAAATTCACATCGTTCAGTAGTTTGAATAATCATAAAAGGATACATACCGGAGAGAAGCCATACAAATGTAAGCTTTGCAATGATAAATTTAGTAGATGGAACTATTTGGCAAGCCATATGAGAGTTCATACAGGTGAAAGGCCGTATGCATGTGATGAATGTAATTTTAAATTCACTACACGCAGTAATTTAGTTAGGCACATCAGAAAGCGTCATCCTTCATGAAGTCACAATTTTTAACTTATATGAAATGATTTTGAAAAACTGTGCTGGTCACTAAAGAGAACTTTTTTTTAATAGTTTATAGTAATATATTAATATTTATTTTATCGAAAATGATGTCTTATCAATTTTATATTTTTGTACTTATATTGTAAATTTTTTATAAGCATGTGCAATAATATATATATTAGGGTGGTCCTTAATATGGACATTTTCGAATTTGCTTGCTCCCAAATTGCTTACAAATTGATAAAAGAAAATCCTCTATAAGTTTTCCTCTTAATATTGTCTTATAGATAGTGCGCAATTCAATCAAAGTTTTATATGAAAATAGCATGGGAAAATTTTCAAATAAATTAAAAATGTTTTTTAGATATAACTTAACGAACAAATAAATGAGTTTTAGATGTTCTACGAAACAAATTATAAGAAACCTGCTTTGCAGAGCGTCGAATTTTCAATAAAAGATGACAGGAATTGTCACTTTTATTTAATTATTTGTCGCTAAGTTATACCTCAAAAACATTTTTAAAATTTTCGAAATTTTGTCCATGCTATTTCCATACGAAGCTTTGATTGAATTGCGCACTATCTAAAAGTTAATATTAAGAGCTAAAACTTTTAAAGAATTTTATTTATCAATTTCGAAGCCCCTGGGAGCAATAAAATTCGAAAATGTCCATATTAAGGACAACCCTAATATATATATATATATATATAGTTTTAAAGCTTTTAAAATATATATACATAGTATCTCAGAACTCAACGTCAAGCTGTGAAATTTTTATTGATTTTGTTCATTTAAGCATTGGGTCCATGATTGTATAAAACACTTACCGGATTACAATAAAAAATTATGAGATAATTGACCCAACTTTGAAAAAATAATACTTTTTTTTTAAATTTTGAATTTAATAGTTTAATTTTAACTTTGAAAATTTTAAATTTATAGTTCAAGAGAAAGGATTAATTCTAGAAAACTTTGGTCAATTGTGTCATTATTTTTGCCTGGGGTTTTGGAAATATTTTTTGTTGATTACGGATCCAAAGTTTAAATAAGCAAAATTATTAAAAATTAATAACAGTAACCAAAATCAGTCACATTTTTACCAAAGCCTCAAGTTGCACTTGCAAGGTCATCATTTTAAAACATAGATAATTGTTTTACAACTATAGACATTGAATTCTGGGACACCCTATATATATTTTATTTCATAATTTTAAAAAATAGATAATTATTTTATATTTATAGACGTTGAATTCTGGAACACCCTATATATATTTTATTTAATTTAATTTATTTATTTACTCGTACTTATTGTGATATTATTTATATAATGGTGCAATTGAATTACATATGCATGCTTTTAAAAATATTTTTTATTTATTTCTAGAGACCGAATCTGCCGCATAACAGACAAATGTTATGGCAAGGCCATGTTACGGTCCAAGTTCCATACATTACTGAATCATATTGAATACTGTCAAAATGTGGTGTATTTGCTGTGCATTCAGGTGTTTTACACATAAACTGCAACGTCACTCGTATGTTATGAAGGTGGGTCAGAAAGACCTTGTTATGTAAGGTAGTTTTTGTGATATTTATGCGGTTTCTACGTTAGGTTTGCCTGACTGCACAGCAACCACATGACTTTTGACAATTTTTGTATGGAAAGTTCTTCATAACATAGCCTCGCCATAACATTTGTCTGTTATGCGGCAGATTCGGTCTCCTAGTATTTTTAATTTAGTTCGACTTTAGCTATTAAATAGCTTAAAAGGTTTTGGAGTGAAATGAAATTTTATCTATTTATTTATTTATATATTTTTTGCATTGTAATATTATTGGACATTAAACACATTTTAATTTTTTTATTCGGCGTTAGTCAGCCAAAGAGTCGAAATAAAAAACATTAAATAATTACATAACTTGTACGTTTCGACGCTGTTTGTGTGCCATCATTCAGCACGTTAAACAAATTCTAAAAAAAATTATCAAGATTAAATAAAAAATTATAAATATACTACCAAAAAATATTTTTCAAAGTTTATAGAAAGAACAAGATTACTAGTAAATGTAACAAATAATACCAGATCAGGACAAAAACGCAACACACACCCATTTACAATGTATCAATCACACTGTGAATATATGTTAAAAATTAATTACAAATTTTGATATATTAATTCATTTATTTCCAGTGGAAAATCCATCAAGTGATATTTCTTATCCAAGCTTAAATCAGCAAGAATCGAAATGGAATTTTCAAAATGATTTTTGTGAACAAAGTTTTTCTTCGAATTTGGACCGAAGTAAAACAAGATATAATATTGATGTTCCAGATATCGATTACAAATCGGAAGAAATTGATGTGTTTTCTTTTAATTCTGTTTTCGATTGTGCATTTTGTGGAGAAAATTTCTCATCATCGAATGTATCATCTTTTTTATCACATATTTGCGGTGAATACAACAATTTATTCGAAGAACAAGTCAAAGACTCGAGTTCCTTGGATGATAAATGTTTGCAAGACCCTTTGCCTTCGTTTGCACTCACTTTTAAAAATTCATATTCATATCAAAGTGAATTTAATTATTTGAATCAAGAAATTTGTGATGATAAACAATTAACAAATGATATTAAATTAGAGTTGAACTCAGACAATGCCAAACAAAATAACAATTCAAAAGAACTGCAAGAAATAGAATGCTCTACACTAAATAACAATATTTGTAACGACCAAGAAGATGTTAAAATATTTTCAGAAAATGTTCGTCCAAATTCAGTCAATGAAGAAAAAAATCGTAAACAAATATACGAATGCAAAGTTTGCTTTAAACAATACCATTGGAAGATGCATTTAGCCAGGCATAAAAAAACGCACGCAGAAGATAAACCTTTGAAATGTGAAATTTGCTTCAAAAAATTTAAGAGTCCTCTTTTTTTTCAAAGGCACATTGATACGCACCTGGGATGAGCCATATTTGTGTGAATTTTGTTGAAAGAAAAATATATATTCATACGAGGTGTGGTATGAATGAGAGAGATTATTTGTTGAATGAGTTTTGATAATATGTGTATTTATACCAATAAGTATTTTATCCTACTATCACATAATACATATCTCATAATATGAATTTTTTAGATTTTTTTGTTTGATGCTGAAACATATTCTTGAAATCTTTATTTGCAGCCAAATAGTCGAAATAAAATGCAATAAGTCCAGTAATTATATTAAGTTCACCCCGGAATTCGAGATACCCAGCTGTAAGTCTGTAAATACTTGTATTTTGCACCCTAAAAGTTGTCTCAAAACCTACATATGTTGCGTACACTCTACGTAACCCTACCCTATATTTATTTATCTATGACCCTACCATATGTAGGTTTTGAGACAACTTTTAAGGTGCAAAATACAAGTATTCATAGACTTACATCTAGGTATATCGAATTCTGAGATTCTTACCTAATTTAAGCTTAAATGACTGGACTATTAACTATTTATTTATTAGATACGTTTCGACACTGTATGTGTGTCGCGAATGCAAAGCAAAATAAACACCATGCCATATAGAGACGAGAGGGTTCACAAATGCTGATCCTGGATCGGAAAAATGGCGAAATCGGGGTGAGAAAGAACAAACAAAAGTAAAACACAATAAATCAAAAACAACCAAAATTGACGATAACAAATTGGAAGATTTTTTTTAAATTGGTAATATTATGTTAAGTATCATGTGCTACAATGGCAGTATTACGTTTATTTACACAAAGAAGATTTGAAATGATAAAAACAAATTCAGCAAATTTTCGAAATAATAGGATTCTGTAAGATATATATTAATATTAATTATGTTTATATATCTTCACGTTTTATAGATTTTTGAACATTTTTGCATATGTTAGAAAAAATTGATGTAAGTGTGTGTGTGTTTGTGTGCGGATACAAATTTTCGACGATTTTTTGAACACGGATCAACCGATTTGAATAATTTAAAAAACATTCGATTCCTCTTGATGAGAAGACGTGCTAATTAGTTTTTGGCGAAGGCAGGTCTAACCGTTCCAAAGATACGGGACAAAAGTGCCGAAAACGGTAACTTAGTTTTTAAGAGAACGATTTTAATAATTCAAAAAACAATTTACTTGTATTGACAAGATGAAGGATTGATTGAAATTTTGGGAAGGCAGGTCCAACGGTTAAGGACTCTCAATAAAAATAAGTTAAAAAAATGTCATTTGGACATATGTTCATCAAATTATCAGATATTTTATAGAGATTTTAATAATGTGTACACATTTTGTGTATTTTTTTTGGGTTCCGTACCAAGATTTTTAATTACGATATGGGAAATTACAGCAATTTGCCTTAAGGCACCCCACTAGTTCATATTTATATTTTTCAGCTGGTGTGAATGGGGCCTAATGCGCTTTTTCATAACAGCGTCAAGTGTGCCAGCGGCCTTAACCTTGAACCATAACCTCAAATTCATTTTAACTTTGACGTACACGAGGGTGTAGTTCTAATATAATAATGGAAGAATATAATCGTGAACCGTGCCCATGGAGAATCGTAGACGATTGCGGAGGGGCCTTTGCAATGGGTTGCATAGGCGGCGGAGTCTTTCAGTTCATAAAAGGTTTCCGAAATGCACCGTCAGGTATCAACAGAAGACTCCTGGGAAGTTTATCTGCCATCAAGACTAGGTCTCCAATTATAGCTGGTAACTTCGCCGTTTGGGGTGGTATGTTTAGTACGATAGACTGCACATTAGTGAAAATACGTCAAAAAAGAAGACCCGTGGAATTCTATTATCAGTGGTGCTGCTACTGGGGGCATCCTGGCCGCTAGAAATGGTGTCGCAGCCATGGCAGGCAGTGCAGTTATTGGTGGCGTTTTGCTTGCTCTGATCGAAGGAGTTGGTATATTGTTGACAAGATTCTCGGCAGAACAGTTTAAACAGTCAAATCCTATAATGGAAGATCCTTCAGTTTTAATCAAAATAATAATGTACAGTATCAGTAGGAGTGTTATGTGCAAATACCTAAATTTGTGTATATAAAATATATATAGTATAGATTAATG
>NW_020539712.1:0-20943 GCF_003426905.1 Ctenocephalides felis
TCTATAAGATAAATGATGAATAATAAAATGGTTAAACTAATATGAGATCAATTGATCCATCTTACAAATTTATCACATAATTAACTTCATTTGTACATTCTTCTAATTAAATACTTGAACCATGATATTCGATGGACCATATATTTTCCAGTCATTTATTTTTTGGGGTTGCAAAATGTCTTTTACAACTGGCTTGGGCGTATTCTTAAGTTGTTAAATCTTTTTTGGAATTTGAGGTTCCAAGTTCGATACCCGTCTCGGACAACCTGATGTCAAGCAATAGTGACATCGCTTAAAGAAGTGGATAGCAATATGTTTCCAAGTAAAATTAGCCCTCACCAATTTATACTTGTTTATCTATTACCCGACATTGCTGAATCGATTAGAAATTTATCAGCATTACATACATTGTTTTTTTTTTTATTATTTTTCCATGTATTTGCAAACTGCCTCGAAAGGCACTCAGTAATTTTTGTTGACTAATGTGTAAAAATGGATAGAGAAAAGACACAGAAAAATTAGTAATAATTTTAATTGTGTGTTGACTCTTCTAAATGTAACAGTTTTGTTAAGTCTTCTGGAAATGTTTGATGAAACAAGTCTTTCGCAAGTTGATTCAGATGGTTTTCCAGTCTTGTCTCGTACTTGGATGCAAGTCTTCTGATTTCTTCTGTTATTGTATATATATGGTCTTGGTGGATCACCGAATTTGAGACATACTTTGGTGCCTCTAATTTTTATTACATAAATTGTAATAATAAATTCATCATATAGGGATTGGACATCTGTTTGGTAATACTAACAAGATCGTCATCCCAGTTATAATAACAAAATCGTCTTTCCAGTAATTTTACTTTTTTCGATGGTATTATGCAGCAATATTGTATAAAATCTTTATACATTCTTATACTTATTGTTAGTTCAAAATCGCTATGTTTATATTTTTAAAAGCTGTACTTTTTAAGGCGGCCGGCATGTTCGGACGTCTTTTCGTTTTGTTATATTGGCCATGAAGGTGACAAACTTCAGGGCATTAGCTTTACACGGAATGGTTGCTACCCCTGGTAGAGGGGTAGCGGAGTGTTTTAATTGAACTAGTGGTTCACTTCTAAAAGTAAAGTCCGCTCAACAACATGTAAATAACCAATAAAAATAATATATCTTCTTTCATTATACTTAGTAACAAATCAGTGATTGTAATTAGAACTGCAACAAATACATAATACATAATATTTTCACAATACCAAATGGTTCGACACATGAAAGAGTCCAGAAAATTACTCCTTTCCAGTTTGCGACTTCATGGTTCCATCTTACATTTTCCATGCTACATTTTAAAACAAATAAATTCACGAACAACAGTTCATTTCAACACTGTATTATATTTGGACATTTAATGTTTATCCTCCGAGCGTTTCAAATTGAGGTAATTGCAGTGAAACTTGTTCATAAATAATCTTGAAAACAACTAATTTCAAATGGGATACTGTCATTGTTCCAGACCATTAAGCTTTGAAATTGAATTTAAATTCGTTCTATACAATCGCATACAATGACGTGAAATAAAAATATGAAGCACTACGTTCGTTTAATTTAAAAATAGCATGTTTATTATATAAAATTATGGCTGTAGTAATATATTTATTTCAGAACAATGCAACTTACATAGTAAATACTCATTCTAGGAATTATTGACGCATAAAGCTACAAATGGCATGTCGTATGATATAATTGGCAGAAACATTTAACGTTATTATTATGTAATCTTATGACACTTTTAAGATATTCGAATTAATGATAATTACCAAAAAATAAGAGTTGGTGCAAGTATTTTTGAATCTCTACTTCCATTAAAACTTTTTCTAGACAGTTTTATCAACTTTTTGGCAAAGATATTTATTCTGAGATAAACTACATATAAAATTATTATAGTATATATTACTATTTGTTTTTTATTCTTGTTTTAGTTTCTTGCCGTGTCATCTTTAAAACAGCAAATTAGTCAAGTTAGGATTTTTTTTTCAAATATCTGCGCCCATTCCATCATGGATCAGCAAATTTTTGGTAGTACTTAGAATGTCTAAATTGATTGTATTTGTTGAGTTAGGATGACAGTCAATTATAGATTTATTTTCAATTTTCAAAAGGGATGTTAGGATCATTGTGCCTGATTTGGTTACTGACGAACCATGAAGCACCAGTGATTGTCCTTAAAGTATTTTATTATTAATTTTTTGTTGAGTCACCTCTAAGACAGAATATCAAGTTAGTTTTTTTTTCCAAATATCTGTGCCTATTCCATCATGGATCAGCAAATTTTTGGTAGTACTTAGAATGTCTAAATCGAATGCCAATCCAGTGATTGGACGTTTGGTATGTTTTGAGTTAGGATGACAGTCAATTTTCGTATTATAGATTTATTTTCCACTTCCAAAAGGGATGTTAGGGTCATTGTACCTGATTTGGTTACTGACGAACCATGAAGCACCAGTGGTTGTCCTTAAAGTATGTTTATTATTAATTCCTTGTTGTGTCACCCCTAAGACAGAATTGACCAAATCAGCCATCGTCAAATTAGGTTTTTTTCCAAATATCTGCGCCTATTTCATCATGGATCAGCAAATTTTTGGTAGTACTTAGAATGTCTAAATCGAATGTCAATCCAATGATTGGACGTTTGGGTATATGTTGAGTTAGGATGACAGTCAACTTTCGTATTATAGATTTATTTTCGACTTTAAAAGGGATGTTAGGGTCATTGTGCCTGATTTGATTACTGACAAACCATGAAGTATCAGTGGTCGTTCTTGAAAATAAATAAAACAAAATTGCCATCACATACGTCAAAGTCTAACCAAACTTTGACACCCATCAATCTCAAAAAATCGTTTACCCCATTTATCCAATTTCACTTACTCATTCTCTGAATTTGTTATCAGTAGTAAATTACCTACTCCTTACACACATTTGAACATATCTAATTGCGCTGAATTATTAAGTGAATGATATTACAGTACATCTTTGAAGACGGCATATGCTTTTGAGTTCACATGAGAGCATAATTGAATTCAGAGATAATTAGATAACTTTTGATTTATGCATAATGTATCACGCATAGTTAAAACGCGTGTAAGCGTTATTTTAGAATTCAAATTGAACAATTTGTGATTTGGCCAAATTTGAACAGTGATGGTAATAAGGAGGCTGATTATCTGACTGCTTGAAGTCAGTGATGGTAATAAGAATTGGCAAATTGGCAGTAGTCGCTCAATAGTAATTTATTAATATTGATGAAGTGTAAAATGTGTGTTTTATTGGTTAAGTCTAAAATGGAATTTGAAAAGTGATGGTAGTGAGAATGATTCAATTTAACACTATAGCCATTTTTTGGAAACTTGCCAACAATTATGTATGCTGACAGACAATATTTGAAAAATATCGCAAATTACGGATAAAGGTCGCTCTAATTTAATTCATGATTATTGAAGAAGTTTCTTGGTGGTTGTTTAGTCTTGAAATGGATATTACCAAAACTGTTAAAATATATATTTTATTTTGTTTTAAGGAAAGTGCTAAATGTTGCCAATATTGATGACCTTCTCATTACCATTGGTGTAAATGTGTACATTTGGCCAAATTATAATTTGATCAATTTAAACTTTATAATGACGTTTACCATTTTAATTAAACATGATATAATAGCAATAAGTTGTAGTTTGCCCGAATGGTGTGAAAGCACCACAAATTAATGATTCCATTTTTTTTACTTTATTATTCCCATTACCATTTTATTACCATTGATAACTTTTTATTTTTTCAAAGCATGGAAGTAGAATTTTTTCCAAATTTCTACTTCCATGCTTCCCTGCATGTCAGAGTTCCCTGTATTTTCTCTTCTCGTGTAAGTCCTCAATCATCTGCATTCTTCTTCTTCTCAATCTTTTCGTCCTTCTACTTCATCTTTGACGACTTCGTGCTGGAGGCACTTTTTTGCAGGATGGGTCCGATCCAGTTTCCTTTACTTTTCAGGATCGTGCTTAGTAAAGTTCTTTCTTCGTCCACTCTTATCAGCACTCCTTCATTCATTGATTATCTTGTCTCACCACTTGTCCAAACGTGATACACTATTTACATTATACATAAATCTAAAAGTTGCCAATGGTTTTTCTTAATTTATTAAACAAGTAAAATATTTGGAGATTTAATGCATTGAGAGAGCAATGCAGAAAAAAACAGCATACCAAAAATGACTTTATAAAAAAACGTTACATCGTTGTTATAAAAAATATCTTACTGCGGATTTGTCTGGTTTCAGCGATCTGCGGACCATGCAAATATTTTTTGTATATTTTTGCAAGTGAAATATTCAGTACTACAATGAAATCACAAAAATATAGCACTTTTTTATCACAGCAGCATGTTCATATGAAAAACGGAAGTTTGAGAGAATCATAAGCATAACGTGTCGAGATAAAGTTTTGTTGTAACGCATTGTACGAAATGATTTCATTACAAGGGCATAACTGTCGTTGTATTGAGAACTGTTGTGAATCGGTTGCAGATTTGTTTTTAGTTCAAGTTAATGGAATTAAAAATTATGTAGTATTTAAGGATGACATACACAAGAATCGAGTGACCGAGAGCTTAGAGACATATTGCTACTTATATTTCCAAGTGAAATCCATTATTACTAATGCTTGACAACAAGCTGCTCGAAGCGGGTCTCGAACCCGGGACCTCTTAATCAAGTTCCGTCGCTCGTAATCGCTTACCTATGGGCGAGCCCTATATGTTTATATAATACACTTTTTTAATCAAAATATTTTTAGAAACTTTTATGTTAAATTCTTTTACGTTACAGTTACGTGAAATGAATTATTTACTCATTCTATTTAATTGAAAACTAAGTAAGTGTGGATTTTTGTCAGAAAATCAAATATATTTTTGTCATGGAACTAAATAACTTTATTTTGAAATGCATTGTCTATTTTGATTACTGACTTCTTGTTTTTTAAAACTTCTGGTTTTTATTAGCAAAATCTGAAACTGAAACAATTTAACACCATCATAATCATTGAATTGGAGTAGTTTCGTAAAAATCGGAACAAAAAGTAATCAGAAAGTGCAAGGTCAGGACTGTATGGTGGATATGGTCAAAGATATGTAAAGTCAATAAATGAAATGAATTATCAATCATTTTCAACTGAATTGTTTAATTTTGATAGTTCTTTAATGTAGACATTAGAATTGATCTAAATGATCGTTCGGTTGCTAATAACAGTTCAAAGTGGACAATTCCTTTTTAATCAACTTCAACTAGATGGCCAGAGCGTTCTTCTTCTTGGGTAAAAAATAACCAGAAAGAAATTTGGTAAACCAATTACGAAACTGCCGTTTTTTTTGTTTGCCATTTAAGATGCCTTTTCACCCTTGCAGGAATAAAATTCATTTGAAACCATCTAAGCTGAAAACCGCATTTACTTAGTTCCCAACCTAATATATTAGAAACAATTAGAACTCTATAAATTACAGAACTAAATTATAGATTAAAAGAATGAAGCAAATTGTAGCGATTACTCCAATGAGCATTGACTATGGAATACATTTTTTTATATGAATGTCTGTAGACAGTTTCTTCAAAAAAAAGTGCTATACTTGAAATACAGCTTGAACTATAGTTCATAAATACTTCACTTGCAAAAATGTACAAAATGTTTTCATGGGCGCCGAAATCAAACTAATCCGAATTAAGATATTTTTTATATCAACAATGTTATGAAACAATTTTTTTTAAAGACATTTTTAGCATGATGTTTTTCTCTACATTGCATTTAGCGCATTGGCTAAATCTCGAAATAATTGACTTGTTCCAAATAGTTAAATTGAGTAACATTTTAATAAAAGCCAATAGAAACAATTGAGACTTTCCTTATGATAAAATAAAATACATAATTTTAGGGTGACAGTGAATTGTGAATTTTTGCCTGATGTTGAGGGATGTTGAGGCCATCGTACGTTGAATTTTTAACTTATATTTATACGTGAATTTTTTATTTTGCTTGCTGAAATTTCATTTATAAAACGAGTCTTAAAATCATGCTTCAATCTTTTTTTATTCTGTGGTCAAGTTCCCATGACGTAGTGGACCTATCTTGATTTTAAACAATCGTAGTGTGATTTCTAAGTTGAAACGTGATGGATTTAAAATTCGTATTGTTCCATTTGCGTTAGTCACGTGGCAGTCAACGTGCTTAGGATCAAATAGTAAAATCATACGAATCCAAAATTAAATTGGTTTATTAATTATGTAACCAAATACTTCAAACGATATGATTCGTGAAACACAACGGCATGGGTAAAATATAATCTCAATTGTTGGATATTGTTCGGTCCCAAAATTGATATTATTCATATTAATTATAAATTGACATTATTCCAAAAACAGTTAAAATTAGATTTTGCATTTTATCCGCATACTGAAAATGACTCTCTAGAAAAAATCGTCACATTGTTGGTATAAATATATCTGAGCATATATTTCCAAAAAATATTGTCAATCGACCTATTGTTCTCAGAAATAATAACTTAACTCTCAGGGATTAATATTAGCCAGTCTACCTGAATTACCTGGTGGTAATTTTCTTTATAGTTGATTATTTGTGCGTCATCAGTACTTCAAAGTTCCATTCCCTTACCTGTATTATCATTTTTATTCGTCTTAAGTTAAAGATCACACCTGCTTACATTTTTGGCAGAAATAAATTTGTTACTGGTTCTTACTCTTGGTGAGTACATGAGCTTTTTTAATAGAAATAGTATTTTTCTTATAAGTGATAACTATTGGAAAAACATATTTGGCATTGATAGTGAAAATTGAATTAAGTGCAAAGTGTATTGATATGTGTGTGCGAATTGACAATTACTTATGTGCTAAAATACATAGATTTAGATATTGACGTCGAATACGACGATTTTAGACTAATTCTGGTGTTTATTTATAAAATGAGTATAGTATTGCAAAAATTATTGCTTACCTTTGATGCTTGTATTTTTATATAAATGGGCTAACGTGATTTATTTACGTACGAATTAATTAGTCATTTTTTAAATCTGAATGTATATTTCAAATTTGAATGCATGACATTATATAAACTCTTTTATAGTTTATTATCATATTATTAATTGTTTATTAACCAAAGATTTTTATACTGTAATCTCATAGTTTTCAAATATACGTTACATTACATTATGCTCAAAAATAAAACGTGTGTGTGTTAATAATACATACATTTTCTAATTTATGTTCATTTCAAAAATATTCAAAATTAAAATTTGCTGATTGAAACAGTTCAACTGAATATTTCAGTAGTTTCAGTAGTATATTTTTTAGTCCCAGCATTGTTTTTATTTTCAATTTATTAATTCTTACATTTACTTACTTTATTTATAATTTACTATTTTAATTCTACTTCATAGAACAATTTAACTTGATTCAAAGTATAATCGTGATCTTTAAGACTGCCTGCATTATAAATATTGTACTCATCCACTTTTTTTTACTTAGTTTTAGGTTGCATACCGCTGTACCTAAGATATGCATGAAACTGTAAAATATTTAAAAAAAGATTAAAATCAATTTTCATATTTTGACAGTGCAAAATAGCATTTTTGTCAAAAAGGATGCTCGTTTTTTCTACAATGAAATTTACTACTTAATATTTTTTACAATTTAAAATAATTATTGGTCATTCTTCTAATTGGCAAGAGTTGTGATAAATAATTTTCCATTAATGAAGTAGCTAGGGCAGTGGTCTCCAACCTTTACCACCCCCCCCCCTCCCGCTCCTTATTTTATCTAACAATCTGATTTTATAAATACTCAACTGATAAATGATAATATAATTACTGGCTACAAATTAATATAAATCATTATGTCAAAATATACATAAAAATAATCATTTGTTCACTAATTACTATTATTATCATTTCATAATTTTTGATATTGACCATCACCGTTTTTGGCCATCAAACTTTATTTTTAAATTTTGTTTTAAGAAAAAATATTTTTTCTTTTTGTTTTTACTTAGTTTTTTAAATTATTTTCCATTATTAACCAGGAGCAATTATTCAGTAGTTTTTTTTATAGCATTTCACAAAAAAAGTTATTTGGTTGTACGCCTTTAAGGCAACAACCTCGCGCCCCACATGTTGAAAACCACGGAGTTAAGGGCATACGCACTAGCCCAACCCCATCAGTTGCTTCATACACGGTTCATGTGTTTTATCAATTTTTTTTTCCAAAATGCTCAAAAAGGCTTAGCAAATTCATATGCAAATTTTAAGAATAATAATATAAAGAAATAATAATTTTATTTGTCTATAATTTGTTGATTCTTTTGGAAGTTTGAGCAATATTTCTTATAATTAGATGTCCCTAGTGATTCTAATCATTCATTTACCGTTATAAAGGCGTTTCTGGCACTGCAATTGATATTATCAAGACAGAAAGTTCTTCAGTTGTCGTATGATGTTTGTATTGTTTGGTAAAATCATTTGTCTAAAATTTGTTGATTATATTGGAACAATGTCTCTTAAACCTATTGCTAGTGTTTTTAATCGTTCCTTTACCGTTGCGTGTATTTCCTCACTAATTCAATTGAAATTCATCTCATGCTGTCCAACTGGTCCCACGCATTCGTGAAGTCTCTACCTTTACGCATTACGTCACGGGCAGTGGCTGCCGATTTAAAAATACAACTGACATGTCGCTAGGCCGCATTCGCATTAGGCTACGGACACATTACTATGTCAGAGGACTACGGCTACGGACACATTACATTACTATGTCATAGGATTTTTTATAGCCTTTTTCGTCCCATATACACGTTTTCTCTTTTTTCATCATGATAATAAATAATAAATGGTAGTCTCCCGAAGGCAGGTCCATGGTGTGAGAGCCACCACAACAAATGATTTCTTTGCCCTTCATCCCATTACCACTATTCCCATTTTTTATATATATTTTTTATATGTATTTTCCTTTCCTTATGTTTCCATGCTTCTTGATCATGTGCTTCGGCTTTCAGTTCCCTGTATTTTCTCTTCTCGCGTAAGTCGTCAATCGTCTGCATTCTTTTTCTTCCCATTCCTTTTGTTCCTTCTATTTTACCCTCGACGACCTCGTGTAGGAGGTACTCTTTTTCCAAAAGAGGTCCGATTCAGTTTCCTTTCCTCTCGAGGTAGTTTTTATCAGCCTTTCTCAGAGTCCAGGTCTCCGATCCGTACAGAGCTGTGCTCCAGACGTGGGGAAAATACGAACCAAATGGTATACATAGCAAACTGACATAGTGGTCTTATTTAAAAATTTTGTTAGTTTTAGTAGGATTTTTATGACTGTATAACGTTAGGAAAGCCATAGTCACAATCTTGTCAGATGTTGAGCGTCATTGTCACAGTCTTGTCGCAGTTCAACCGCGTATCGCGCCTTCAAAAGTTCATTTTGGGGATGTTATCCTTATGTTTTTGGGACCTTATTTATTTATTGTTATTTGTAATTATTTCTATGAAAATCAATGCACTTATGTCAATTCTAGAGATTTCGATTGATGAAGGTGTTTGATGGAAGGTGTTTGATGGAATTTCGATGGCAGAAGGTGTTTGATGGAATTTCGATTATTTGTTTCCCTTTTTTTCACTTTCGGACAAAATGACTTAGTACTATTTCGCTAGCACTACAGCGTAGTTCATTCCAGACCAAGAAAAAAAAAATCGATGAGAAGAATGGACTTGCATTTAATGCAAAACCCTTTTTTCTATTCGATGTATGATTTGTTTCTTTTAGGCTCATGCTTTATGTGTCGATGTCCTAAAGAGGACCAAACGATATATTAGAGCACTGTCTCTTTAAAAATGTATATCTCAGTACGCGTCGTTATCTTATATGTTATTTTATCCGTGCTATATGGGTAAAATATTTTTTAGTAGTTGCATTTATTCTTAATAAATATGTTACAATTTTTCGTTGATTTTGGTCAATGTTCTTCAGATGCTCCAGAAACATTTCCCTTTTTTAACTTTAACCAAATTAACTATTATTATATATAACATATATATAATACATGGTGAAACGCGCTGCCTTGTGAGAACAGGGTTGCAAGTTCAAACTCTCTGGACAACCTGATATCGAGTAGTAGCGCTGTCCATTTTCCATTTTCAATTCACCATTTCCAGAAATGGTGCAATATTAGAGAAGTGTTCAACAAATAAATATTCAATATTGGTAATTTCATTTCATGCAAAAAAAAAAATTTGTAGTTAAAGTGAAGTGCAGGGAAAGAGTTCAATGACACCAATAAAAATATTTAAGACTCTTTTTTTACACATAACTTTATTATTAAATGCAAACTGAAATTTTATTTTCAAAAGTCCAATATTGTGCGTGTGCAAAAGTTGGAAACCGTGGAAAAAATTAATCAAGGATACCAGGACGTACTGCCGACAACGGCTTACTATTTTTCATTAGTCGCCCCAGTTCGATTTTGCATCGTGATCGCACTAAATACTTTCGACTTTAAATTAAATTCTCCTCCAAACTTATCCGATAAGTGACGTTTACTTTTTTACAAATTAGAACACGACCTTCTATCCATGCACAGTGCTTTGATTAATTGATAATTGATAGATAAATTAATTTAATTAATGTCCCGGCCATTCATAATTAATAAGGCTACGAGCAATTTGTATGAAATTAATTTTTATTGAACGTCATTGATGACACATTCGTAAACACTTATTGAATCACTTAAACAAATTATATTATCAGCTTAGAAATATTTATTTTGGATTGTGTTCTAAAAGTCGATCGTTTAAAGTTGCATTTTATCTTCATAGTAGTCGATTTTTTTATTTTTAAAAATGATCTAAATCTTAATTATGATCTAGTTTGATATTCAACAATTCTTTTTTCTTATCTTAATTTTATTTATCAAATAATTCGATAGATGCGAGCATTTTTATATGAAAAATGCATACTTAGTGGTTTTTTTTATTTTTTATAAATACCCATATAATTATTAAAAAGGAAGCAAATAACAAGGAGAACATGTGGTTTCATTATAAAAATTGATTAAAGTTCTGAAAAATAGACCGCGCGCAATATATACGAGTATAGGTTTCATATAAATGTTTATTAAATATTAACGTTTATATAGAGCGCAATTCAATCAAAGTTTTGTATGGAAATAGCATGGAAAAATTTTCAAAAATTTTTAAAATGTTTTTTAGATTTAATTTAGCGAACAAATGAATGAATAAAACTCATTCATTTGTCGCTAAGTTATACCTAAAACATTTTTTTTTTAATTTTCAAAATTTTTTTCATGCTCTTTCCATACAAACTTTGAATTGCGCTCTATCTAAACGTTAATATTAAGAGCTAAAACTTTCAGAAAATTGTTTTTTATCAATTTGGAATCATTTGAGTCCCTGGGAGCAAGGAAATTCGAAAATGACCATTTTAAGGATCACCCTAATATATTGAGAAAAATCTGTTCTCTCCGATATTTAACCTGTATCCTTTCTTTTATCGAATAGTTGGTCCACTGACGATGGCATAAGTTGTGTGCCAAAACGTTTGCTACAACAAACATATTTTCACACATATTTTTTTTAAATATATCTATTGTCTATTAACTCCATTAATTAAATTTCGAACAGACTAACAATGTTGTCAATGTAATGGTTTTCATTTAGGCTCTTTACTTGTTGTGCGTTTGATTCCAAAAACAAATATTGCGAAAACCTGGCGCGTTAAATGAAACAGTGTTAAGAGCATGACGTCAATACGAGAGTAATAGAACGATTTTCTGTACTATGTGTGTATTTTCGGTTTAAGGTTTTATTTTTTATTAACTTGAAATGCTGTTTATTGCTCTACAATTGGAAAGATTACCAATGGAAAAGGAAAAGAATTCGAATACTTTTTACCACATAGGTTTTGCTTTATTAGATCTCATATATTTTTCCATTTTTACTAAATTTTGGGTTGCCTTACTGTTACATGAGAAATTCTTATAGGTACATACAGGTACATATAGGTGTGCAATCAAAAAAAAATTTTTTTTTTTTTAATGTCTCATGGTGGGGGTAAATACACTTGGATGGTCTACTGTGCCTAAATTTCTTACTCTTTTTTTAAAAAAACTGATTCTTTAATTATGATAAACGTTTAAGATTTTTTCCCTTCCCGTAGGTTGAGTTATAGTAATCGTCCAAAAATTTAAATTATTTCTTTGCATATTCACGTTTCAGAGATTTTTGAACATTTTGGCATACTTCAGAAAAAATGGATATGTGTATATGTGTGTGTGTGTTTTGTGTGGATACAATTTTTAGTCCACGTTTTCGGGTGCACTGATTAATCGATTTGAATGATTCAAAAACATTCGATTCCTATTGATGGGAAGATATGCTGTTTAGTTTTTGGCAAAGACAGGTCCATTTTCGGATATACGAAACGGAGTGCATAAAATATAAATCGAGAATAAAAATGGGCAACATATTTTTTATAATTATTTGTTCCCCTCCAGGTCTAAAACAGTTATCAAATCATTAATATGTTGATTTGACGATTTTATAAAAAATGAAACTTCCTTCCTGTCGGCGTTGTCAGTAGAGCATGACAACAAAATTACTGAATAACCTAGATTTTTATAACAAATTAAGTTTCATCGAGAATAATTTGATATACTTTTCATATTTGTTATATTTTCTGGACAGATGATTTTGGTCATACATATTTATATCGGTTAGATGTTACAGAAATAATTGTTTTAAACTGCGGATTTGTAATCCGGAAATACTATAAATATTTCTAAAGAAAAATTTACAAGCATATTGGTACTGTGATCTGAAAATGGTTGCAATTGTGAGAAATGATTAATAACCCATTAAATAATTAATCTAATATTAAATAACTGATTTTTATTTGCTTCTGAATCGATGGCGCGATTTTTTTGAATATTAGAAAAATAATAGCAAGTAATAATAGTATTTTTTTCTTGGCTTCTATGTATAGAATAATAATTAATAGTATATATGTATTCTATTTATTAATGCTCTATTTAACGTATTTCCTACATCTTATTATATTTAAATTTTTAGATATTTCTGTTATTTTTATACTATACTATAAATCTCGAATTTATATACTATTTTATGTTCTAACAAATGTATTAGATTTTACAATCATTTTTTTATACACAGTGGTCTGGTGCTTCTTCCATTCTTATTTTAATAATTTTTTGATTAAGATAGTATTAAAAATTAATGTTGCTTATTCTTGACTGGATTTATAAATGTAGGCCTCTATCTATACATTAGTTATTATTTTTTGAGAAATTTGTATTGTATCTGTTTATGAGATAACGGTAACATTTTGTCCTAGATGACCAATAAATAACTTATAATTTTCTGAGAAAATAAACTAGTTATCTGTATAGTCTAATTTTTTTTATAGTGAATTCCAAAAACACTTCATAGAATACTAGAACTTTGCTACGTATAGAAACTTAATTTCATATCAATTTATTTTTTATATAGAAACTTATTTTACTCTTACTCAATTATATTACTGTACTTAAGTAGAAGTAATATTGAAAATCTTTTACTCAAAGCCATTTATAAATAAATATATTACATTTTTTATATCTACTAGTAAAATTATATGCTAAAAAATAAATATATATATGCTGATATTGAAATATGATGAATGTAATTGTATTTGTGAAATTAATATCAAACCAATTTCTGTCGTACATTTTTTTATTTATCAGATATATACTTTGAACTTCTCGGTTTTGACCTTACACAATATATTATATATTGTATGAGGTCATGTGTTAAAAATAGTATATTTGCGTTTAAAAATTTATAAATGCAACCATAAATAACTTTTGCAGTATTTAGGAAAGTAATGTTACAGATTTACATTTACAATATTTTTTAAAATTTTACTACTTACCTACTTTTCTGATTTATTGATATTTTAGGCATGACATATATAATCAAAAAAATATCTTAGAACGAAATCAATCTCACAAAACTAATGTTCTTTTTTTTCAATTAAAATGTTATAATTTTGTGATAACGATTCCGAGTTTCTATCATTTTTTTTGAAGATTTTATCCTGCTAACGATAACACATATCTAGTATCGAAACATATAAATAAACTAGTGGTGTATGGCATTGTACCTTGAGGCACTGGAACTTCCCATACCGCATTAAAATTTTGAAAAACCGAATTATTTTCAATATTCAAAGAAATTGTTTTTCGGATGCTTAGTTCTCTCAAATACTGGCATTTTTTGCACAATTAGCTCGGTATCTCCAAAATAGCTGGACCTGCCTTTGCCAAAAACTAAACACAACTTCTCCCAATCATTAAAAATTGAATGTTTTATAGATTATTCAAATCGGATACTTTGTTCTCTCAAAAACTCGATTTCTATTTTCTGCACTCTTTGCTCCGTATCTCCGTAACGGCTGGAACTGCCTTGCCAAAAACTAATCAGCACATCTCCCTATCAATAGGAATCGAATGTTTTTGAATGAAATCGTCGACAAAAAATTGCGGACACATCTACACACACACACAGATACACACATCCATTTTTTCTAAGGTATGCCGAAATGTTCAGAAACCTTTAAAACGTGAAGATACGCAAAAATTTTCATTTTTGGTTTTCGGCCCATTACTATAACTTACCCTACGGGAAGTATTTTATTCGACGTATTACTCTTACATTATTACAAATACAATAATTTTTATATTTTGCTTAAATAATTATTTGTTTCTTTTGCATTTTGAATCATATGCTAAAACTGTGCGATCCACCTGAGTTGTCTATAGGTATCTTTTCCAATGTGAAATCTTTTTTGGAATTTCGATATCGTTTTCATGTAAGGACACATTACAATAAGAAGTTCATTTGTATTCAATACATCAAATACTTCCAATAAATATTCTTAATATATTCACTACGAAGCAATACGAATTTATTCATCAAACGTAAGTGAGGCAAATCAATTAGTCAGCTCGTATTTAATTTGTATGGTTATATTATTTGACTAGCCCTTCAACGGACCAGAAGTTCTTAGACCTTTTTTTGAACAACTATCCTTTTTCTGATAAAATGTCAAATTACTGTTTGCTCGAATCAACTTCGAGTACCTCTCGTCGGAGGTAATGTGATTGAGTAAGAGCTACTCTTTTTGGCAGTAATTTGGTTTTCTTACTACTAACTCTGAACTATAGTTGCACAATTTATGGTGAAAATGGATATTACTACTAGGTAGTCGTTTGGCTGCCTTTTTGGTTCCATCCACATTCTCATTTCTCTCCTAACTGTTTTTATTCGGTGCTATAACTAATGCAATGTTTATTGCATTTATAAAGTGTCATTTATACGACATATTGATCTGATTTGATGATTTGTAAATGACGCAAGTTCGTAAAGTTTCCCATGCTGTGTATTAAGAGAAGAGAAAACCATTTGAGCTCCGAGCTATGACTATGGCCTGTTAATAAACTGGTGACGATTCCCCTGCGTCATAGAACTCCTATCTGGGAATCTTTCATTAGGCAGCACCATAAAATACTTTATGGATAAATAAGAAGTAATACGATTATCGTAACAATAAACCGAAGGCGATCTGATCAGGGCCGAACATTTTACAATGGTAATTGATTCCAAGAAATGGTAAAAAAAAATTAGGTTATAGGGCCATCTAGGGATTCTTAAATGGTGCGTCTACTTTAGGTCACTTTGACCAGAACCAAGTCTTGGAGTAAGTTAATGTAATCGCAAAAAAATCGAAAATTAACATTTTTATATATCTTCACGTTTTAGAGGTTTCTGAACATTTTGGCATACCTTATAAAAAATGATGTATGTGTATGTGTGCGGATACAAATTTTCATCGACGATTTCGGGAATGCGGATCAACCGATTTAAATAATTTATGAAACATTCGATTTCTATTAATAAGGAGACGTGCTGATTAGTTTTTGGCAAAGGCAGGTCTAGACGTTTTGAAGATACGACGCAAAAAGTGCCAAAAATTGTAATTAAACTTTTGAGAGAACGGATTTCAATAATTCAAATAATATTTTACTTATATTGACACAATGAAAAATTTATTAAACTTTTGGGAAGGCAGGTCTAGCGGTTTGCAGATCGAGTGAAAAAGTGAAAAAAAATGCAATTTGGGTGTCAAAAATGATCATTAGACATATGCACATCAAATTAACAATATAACCACAGTAAACAGTATAAACATAGTTAAACCGTTAAACTGGGACGCGGCGCTTACGCGCTTCGAGATTTCTTTTCTAAAACAGCCATGCAGCACGATTGATTAGAAGAAAAGTTCAAAATTTTTAAAATATAAAAAAGTTCAAATTTTTCAAAAAAGTTAATTTTTCAAAAATTTTATTTTTTCAAATTTTTCAAAAATTATAAAGGCTTTTTTAAAGATTTTAATTTTTGGTACGGGAAGTTGCAGCAGTTTGCCTTATGGCACGATGCCATGCATCACTAGTTTACTTTTTTATTTTTTTGTAAAATATTAAAAACAAATGTTTGTATTAGAGCTTTTTCGCTTGATAGAGTTCTAGACGAGATCATTTTAAAAATACAATTTGTTCTAACATATATTTTGAAAGAGGTTCTTTGCACTATTAGAAGGTCATTTATTTATTGTTCTTACTAATTGAATTTATATTTTTTACTTCTGGACACTTCTAGGAAGCAACACAACTTTGCTTTCCTCTATAAATATAAATTAGGATTATATTTTAAAGTGAAAACTGTTAACACTACTGCTTGATACCGAGGTAGACGAAATTACTTATAATATACTTATTGAGCTTGTCCTTGGCTTCGTGGTAAAAGCTTTGGTCTTGCAAACATAAGGTCCAGATTCTATCCCCATTTTGGACAACTTGATATCCAGATATCATCTTAAATCCGATTTTAAGTGGAAATAGCTTTTCGGGGCTTTGCTGCAATATCACATCACTATAAGAAATATTTTATAATATAATTGTATTATATTACTAGATTGCCTTCTAATAATTCTACAATATCACAACAGCTCATAGACAAAAATAGTAGTGAAAAGAATAGTTCTGATAAAAAAATAAAGTTTTTTGTGGGAGTAATATAATTTCTGGGAATAACATAATTGCTGACATAGATAAACAAGCATTGCTGACTAAGATTCAAAGACTTAGACCTTGACCCCAGGACCCCAAGTGCAAAACCTGTGTAAAATAACAATTAATAATTTGTTCTGGTTTCTATATAAAATTTTATTTTATCCAAATCGAAACCTAGGGAAGTTAATATAAATAGATTTATATTGTTTCGTCGTTTTATAATACTTAATTTTGGCAATTTAACAAATAAACTTTTACGACATTTCATATATCTTTATTATGCATTACACAGTAGACGTTTAGTAATCCGCATTGAGTTACAAACAATTCGTAATGGCAAATTCTATAAATACAAACCCACGAAATCACTTCTTGGACTCTTGAATACAACAAAGTATTTTTAAAAGTACCATCTCATTCTCAACGCCAAACATATGCAATCCTTAGGAATTCTACCGGCCGTAAATTTTAATTCAATTAAACTTTACGGCCGGTTTATTTGCAAACATTGTTATAAACATTCACGTCATACAAATTGCTAAAACAAACACTATTTGGATACTGATAATTGACTTAATTTTATTACAAATATTTTTAGGCACAATTCTATACGGATCAATCATGTACTTTATTCGGAGCACCTTGGTGATGACCTCCCGAAATTGGTTGGTTACGATATCGATATCGCGATTATTTTTATGATGAATAGATAAATAACATTTACTTATTGATAATAATTTATTATACTTACTAAACTTATCCATATCTTCTAAATCTTTGGTATATAGCAACATTCGTAAAATTGAAGAACGACATTTTTAACTTCCCGTAGGTGTGTGTGTGTGCGGATACACATTTTCGTCGACGATTTCGGGACACACGGATCAACCGTGTAAAAAAATCTTTTTTTTAAAAAAAATGCAAAATTTTTAAAAATTAAACTTAAGGCACGATGCCATACACCACTAGTTTTTCAGAATAAACTCGTAGCTGGCCTGAGTAAGCACTTGGTCTAGCAACCGATGGTTTTGGGTTCGGTATGCTCTCCCCCAGCATGATATCAAGCAGTAGTGATATTCATTTAAGATTGTGGGTCTAAAATATGACATCAAGTGAAAACAGCTTTTAAGAGCATTGCTTCTAAAATAACTCAGTCAAAAATACTAATCAAGTATATCAATCAACTATTAAGGACAATTACTCTAATATCTTCTATATCTTTTGTTAATATACCTGAATATATTAACAAAACAATTGATAAATATCTTCAATAGATAAATTGTAATTCAATTAGATATAAAATTAAAAACATTTGACCAATATTATCTCAATATAGTAATTGCTTTTTTGAGTTAACCAGCAGGAACATAATTAAATTATGAGATTACCTCATATTTCTAATATTTCAAATGGATTTATGAACATTTTATGTTTCTGTATAGACTAATGTAGCATAAATATTATTGAAGCCACGTGCAGTTTTTAATTAAATTAATATTTATTTTAAATTTCTCTATACTAATGCAATTTATCTATATTTTGATCATTATATTTTTCAATTTAAAGAGTTTCAATCAACTTTAAAGATCAATTCTATGTTCACCAATTGTAAGACATTTCTTCGGTCTTTCTGTAGTCCGTATCTCCGATCCATACTGATTTATCCATAGTTTACTCATTTCTTATGCTCGTCAAGAATTGTTACTTATATCTTAATTTCTGGTCAAAAGATGGGCTAATCCAATCTCCTGTTGATTCAATAGTCGCATTCGTAATACTTCCTCATTTCTGATTTTACAGGTCAGTTTCAACATTTCCATTTTAAAACTGTTTAGATATCTTGTCAGTCTTCCTGGAGTCCTTGTCTTTGATCCATAGATTACTAATTTTTTTAACGTCCGCAATTGTTAGTTACTTGATACAAATTAGTTTTTGTGATGGGCCCAATCTAATCTTCTGTTGATTTTATAGTCGCATTCGCAGCCGACGTTGTGATCAATTTCATCTTCTCTATTTAACAACTCTTCAGATATTTTATCACTCTTTCTGGAATCCTTGTTTATTATAGTTTGCTAATTTCTTTGTCACATCGGAGAAAATTGTCAACTGTTAGTTATTTCTCCTGATTGTGCAAATGTTAAGTGGGTCAAATCCATTCTGCTCTTTGTTTTATAATCGTAATATTTTGTCAGCCTTTTTCAAAATCTATACCAATATATCTATAGATTAATTTGTGCTAAATGTCCACATTAAATCAAGACATCAGTGTTAGTACTTCATATTCTAATAAACATCTATGTTTAATTGATACAATACTAATTAGTTTATGGCTTAGAATAATTGCTTTGATAATAATCGATTCTTTTCTCCTTTTCAGATCCCAAACTGAGCGATGGCCACCATAGATGGGCGACCAGCCCAATATGGGATCTCCTTGAAACATCTACGGGAGGTAATGGAACATCGCGGAAGAGAAGGTGTAAACAAGATTAACGAATTAGGGGGAGTGCAAGAGATATGTAAAAAATTGTATACATCACCTAGCGAGGTAATTACTTTCAATTTATCCGACATCATAAAGAAATAAAATTCCATTCCTCTATTGTCACTACGCAGACCCATTAGTTTTTGTCACCAGCAGGTTTATTTACGGAGGAACAGGTATTAAAAATGAGCCTTTCAGAGAAGAAAAATGAGAATTTAACATATGCATTTTAAATTATGAGGATTTTCAGAGATTCTGATGTGTATAAATTCTTCTTACTAAGTTTTGGATGCGTGCCAACATATGAGGATTTTTATAATTTACTCGGAACGTTAAAATTCACTCTGAAACTTTGATTATATACATGGAAACGAAAAAGTCTTTGAGTTTTTATTATTCACTTGATTTAATGTTCGGTACCAGACTGAAATTTTGAATTATTTTGCGTAATAATAGAAATCTGAGTATTTTTTTTGTGGAGCTAGTAATAGGAAATTTTATCAGGATTAATGCTATATTTTTAATGCAAAATTATATGCTTACTCAAATGCTTTAAAACCTAGCTTAGAATATTGGATTAGTTTCAAGTTTACAATAAAATAAATTTTCAATAATACTATGTTCTCTAATACCTCATAATGTGGATTCCAGGAATTTGCATTACTAATGAGTGTACTTTATTAACTATTTATCAGATTTATCAGATAGAAATATTGTGAATCTAACAAATTTATCAAAGTCGAGTAATAATATTCAACTATACTTCAACATTTTTCAGATTCAACTTATCAAAATGCCACTGATAAACATTTTCTTCTCAACATTTGCTAGTTTTTACGTCATAAACGTGGATTTTATAAAAAAATGTCCTTCAATACAAAGAGCTGCTTTTGATAAATCCACTTATTCCATATATAATATTTTAGAATCAGTTAGATCATTTATAATGACTTATTCCAAATCTATTTATCACCATTTCCTATTAATTAAAATTATTTTTTCTTATGACTACTATTGATATTGTCAAACCAAACCCTGCTGGATGACATAAATAATGGATCCTTATATAATTGATATTTCCATTTATGATTAATAATTCTTTTATCTAGGCCTGAGTGGTTCACAAATAGACACAGATCATAGAAGAGAAACATTTGGATCCAACACGATACCACCTAAACCTTCAAAAACATTTCTTCAACTTGTTTGGGAAGCGTTGCACGATACGACGCTTATTAT
>NW_020539713.1:0-15000 GCF_003426905.1 Ctenocephalides felis
GTTGTCCTCTATGGACGCCTAAAATACTGACCGATTTAAAATGGTTTTGCTCACCGTGTACATATGGATCCCATTTAGGACATAAGATATAATAAAAATCTCAATTAATAGCCGAAATTTTATATTATTTAATTAAAAAACATTTTGACATTCGCCATAGTTTGAGTTCTGTCGAGAGTCTACCACTCTAGACAAAAACCATAGAGCCACGAATTCAATGCAGGAGTTAACGCATTACGATGCGTTTCTGTGAGCTACGGTGACGGTTGGAAACATATTATGTATTTTTATGTTGCCAATTGTGATTTGATAATAAGCATACGGTGAAATATATTTGTGAGGTTAGGTTATTATATGTCAAATGCTTATTGAAAGTTTTAGCAGAGAATATCACCATTCACGGTATGTATATTAATATATTGAACACCGTTATATTATTACACGATACAAATCAAGCATTATAAACCAAATTATCATTTTCCTAGCTAACACACTATAGGCGGGCCCCGTAAAAATACTCGTAAGACCAAACTGATATGTGTAGCGGGCAAATCGCTTGCTCGACACGAGTGCTCTTTCCGTCGCCTCGCATGAACACAAATGGCTGTCACATTGAACATATTTTTTTACACTTTGTTTTAAAAAAAAACGTCTGGTTGTTTTGAACTATAAAAAATTATTTAATTAATGCATAATTAAACATAAAACTAACAAAAACTAGTGGCGTATGGCATCGTGCCTTTAGGCAAATTGCTGAAACTTCCTGTACCATAACGAAATGTTCGATGTATATTGAATGAAATATTTTTTTTATAGCAATTGTTATGTCAACACAATCAGAATGTTTTTTGAATCATTCAATTCGGATGCTTATTTCTATCAAAAACTGCCATTTTGTGTACATTTAGCTCCGTATGTTTGAAATGGCTGAACCTGCCTTTGCCAAAAACTAATCACCACTTCTCCCAATTATTACTAATTTAATGTTTTTTGGATCATTCAAATCGGATGCTCCGTTCTCTCAAAAACTCGATTTATATTTTCTGCACTTTTTGCTCTGTATCTCCGTAACGGCTGGACCTGCGATTGCCAAAAACTAATGAGCACATCTACCTATCAATAGGAATCGAATGTTTTTTTAACTATTCAAATCGGTTGATTCGTGCGCCCGAAAACGTGACTGAAAAAATGCGGCCACCAAAAACACACGCACACTATATATTACTATATATAGGTTAGTTATAACTAACCTACGAGAAGGTAAAAATTTAACGTACAGTAGATATATAAACCACTTTTACATACGTGAAATTTATGGAAAAAATCACCCCTTATGAAGAGGTGCTGGGACCCGAATAGCAAAAATAGCTGAACCACTTCAATTAAACAACGCAACTTTGACCTAAAAATGATTCAATAATTGGAGGATTGTCAAATTCTGACCACTCCACTTCTTCATTTTTATTATTTTCAGAATCTCTGGAAATAATCGGTAAAACTCTACGTCTTCTAGGATAAAAAAAATCTTCATCCACATACACTACCAAAATCAGTAATATCAAAATCACTTCCAATTTGTGATAAAATATTGGCGCAAACTTTACTATCGCTATCCGATGCCATAATTTCATTATTGCAAATAACAATGTAAAAAAGAGTTGAACTATACAAATCTGACTAATAACTAAAATATTTGATAAAATATATATTGAACCCTTTTTATTGTTGTAAATTCTGCATATTTATCTACAAAACAAATTGCGAGTAGCTTGAATGAAAAGAAACGTGAAGATAAAACATATTGTTTCTTATCCTTATTCTTATTCTAAAAGTCTTTCAATACGTAAATCAATTGAATCTAGAGAAAAGTATGAGCTATTCTTTCAATATCATATGCAAACCGATCAGATAAAAGTATTTTGACTCGCTTTTAAAGTTAGTCTATTCAAAGCGTAATAATACCTTGCCCGCCGATAAGCAACAGTCCTCGCAGAGCGTAATTTTACGGGGCCCGCCTATAGTATGCTAACAGTAACTAACTCTAATAACAACTAAATCTAATAAAGCACAGTGGTAAAATTCAAATATTCAAATATTCAAATATGCAAATATTCAAATGGATATTATCTATGGATGATTAACGTGCAGTTGGTTCTGACTATTGTTAATTAAGTTAATTGTATTGATGGTGCACTATTGAGTCTATTGAAAAATAACCATGTAAGTATTAAAACATAGAAGTGTTTCATAGTGAATTCATCAAGCAGGAAACTACAATGAATAAAATGAGCTAATATTACAGCCTGCAACACATTGTGTTAATATTACAGCCCAATTTTGACGAAGACAAAAACATGCTCCAATATTTTCAGGCAATGAACTTTAGAAATAAAAAAGAAGCCATGTGCTGCAAGAAAGTTTTAAATAAGAAGTGATTATTTTCGAATGAATTTCTTCGATACCATCAGATTGCACGATACCATTTAAGAGGTAACAGTATTTGCGATGACTATCACCAAGGCTCAGGGACAAACAATGCCCGTTTTTGGACTTGAATTAGAAAATCAATGTTTTTTGCACAGGTAATTATATGTTGACCAAAGAGGATTTGGTCCAAAATATTGTGCATCAATTAGTTTTAAGCTAGATTTATAAAAGCATTCATTATTGAGTAATAATAATGGAATGGGAATATGTGATACAGCTATATGAAACAAGTAAATAATTGAAATTAGAATAATGTATGCATAAATAAGTGAGCATAATGTATGTAATATAATAAATTAATCATATCGTATATATTTTTTATATATCGTAATATTCAAGTTTAGAAAAATATTATGCAGTCAATTGTATGTTTGCATAATGGTATTTATGAAATATATGTATGTTGAAAGTTATATAGGTGGTGTTTTAAATTAATAGTAAATTTGTTTAGAATATTATATATTATAATTCTTTTTAATTAAACGAGAATTATTTAGAAGTGTATATTGAATAATATTTAAATATATAATACATATATATTTTTATATATATATATATATATATATATCACGGGTTAAAAATTGAAAAATAAAGATACTAATAGAAAATCTTCACAATCAACTTAAATCGAATACATTTATAAGTAAAAGCATCGCTTGATTACTTATGATAAATTTTATAAATTTTTTCTAAACTTTAATTTATCGTTTCATTTTTTTTATTAATATATATTTTAAGGAAATTTTTATCAATAGTATTGATCCAGGTTGATCCATGTTGTTGTTGTTCAAATAATAACTATAATTAACTTCCCGAAGGAGAAGTTTATGTTTTCATCAAAAAATCCGATTCTCTAATTTTATGTTTTCTCGACGTTTCAAGCCATTCTGAATCGAATGAGACCAAATTTGGAAAAAGTATGTGTGTGTGTGTGTGTGAACAGATTTTTTGCCGTAAATCGACGTTTTCTCGAAAACGGCTGGGCCGATTTCAAAAATTTAAAAGCCATTCGATGCATCTCGACGAGGACTATCCTTTGTCAGTTTTGTGGGACGATCGGCCGAGACGTTTCTTTATAAATAGCAGAAAAGTGAAAAAATTTCGTGCATGTTTTACCCCGCAATTCTGAACCGATTAAGAAAATTCAAAAACCGTTCGAAAGATATTGATTGGGAATCGTGCTGATTAGTTTTTGGTAGAGATCGGCCGGGCCGTTTTCTTGTAATAAAGTTTTTAAAAAAAAAATTTTGACGATTTTCATGATTACTTTTTTGACGGTAGATACCATAGTCTTCTAGATCATACTAAAATATTACGGCCCTACGACAACTGGTTCAGCTTTAAAAATTCGTCAAAGTTTGCAAACATTGGTATTGTTTTTTTGGCATTTGTCAAAATTAGACTTTTGATCGACGTTTTCTCAAAAACGCCTGAACCGATTTTGAAAATTTAAAAGCCATTTGATGTATTTCGGTGAGGACTATTGTTTGACAGTTTTGTGCGACGTTTGTTTGCAATTTGAAAAAAAGTGTTAAACTTTTCGTCCACATTTAAGCTCATCCTACCGAACCGATTTTATAAAATCAAAAACTGTTCGAAAGATATTAGTTGAGAATGGTACTGATTAATTTTAGGTGAAAATCTACCGAGCCGTTTTCTTGTAATTAACTGTTGAAAAAAAGTGTTAAATTTTCGTCCACATTTAAGCTCATCCTACCGAACCGATTTTAAAAAATCAAAAACTGTTCAAAAGATATTAGTTGCGAATGGTACTGATTAATTTTAGGTGAAAATCTACCGAGCCGTTTTCTTGTAATTAACTGTTGAAAAAAAGTGTTAAATTTTCGTCCACATTTAAGCTCATCCTACCGAACCGATTTTAAAAAATCAAAAACTGTTCAAAAGATATTAGTTGGGAATGGTACTGATTAATTTTAGGTGAAAATCTACCGAGCCGTTTTCTTGTAATTAACTGTTGAAAAAAAAAGTTAAATTTTCGTCCACATTTAAGCTCATCCTACCGAACCGATTTTATAAAATCAAAAACTGTTCGAAAGATATTAGTTGAGAATGGTACTGATTAATTTTAGGTGGACATCTACGGAGCCGTTTTCTTGTAATTAACTGTTGAAAAAAAGTGTTAAATTTTCGTCCACATTTAAGCTTATCCTACCGAACCGATTTTTAAAGATCAAAAACTGTTCAAAAGATATTAGTTGGGAATGGTACTGATTAATTTTAGGTGAAAATCTACCGAGCCGTTTTCTTGTAATTAACTGTTGAAAAAAAAAGTGTTAAATTTTCGTCCACATTTAAGCTCATCCTACCGAACCGATTTTAAAAAATCAAAAACTGTTCGAAAGATATTAGTTGGGAATGGTACTGATTAATTTTAGGTGAAAATCTACCGAGCCGTTTTCTTGTAATTAACTGTTGAAAAAAGTGTTAAACTTTTCGTCCACATTTAAGCTCATCCTACCGAACCGATTTTAAAAAATCAAAAACTGTTCGAAAGATATTAGTTGGGAATGGTACTGATTAATTTTAGGTGAAAATCTACCGAGCCGTTTTCTTGTAATTAACTGTTGAAAAAAAATTTAAGCCGATTTTCATGGAACTTTTTTTGGCGATATACATCATGGTCTTACAGAACTTACTGTAATATTACGGCCTTACGACAAGTAGTTTAATTTTTAAAATTCGTCAAACTTTTCTAAAATTATTATCGTTTTTTTAAGTAGGATTGATGAAGTATATTATTTACACTTTTTTTTGATTAAGTCAATTATTTACACATATCGGGAAGTTCATGTAACTTGCCTCAAGGCTAAATACCAAACCAACTAGTTTTCACTGCAAAGGGGCAACATATTTTTGATGGCAAAACAACGTTTGCCGGGTCAGCTAGTATATATATATATATATATATATATATATATATATATATATATATATATAGGGTAGGCCAATTTTTTGCATAATGAGGCACCTCGCTAATTTAACTTTTTACATCATTTGAAACAATATTGTAAAAAAAAAAGCATAACCCGCAAATGAATTTAAAGTCAGCGAAAAATTTCAAACATTTTTAATTTAAAGTAAAAATTGAAAAATCTCATGAAAAATATATTATGACATATTATGTTATACATCATTTTATTCGTCATTTTATTCTGCATCTTTCGTACGAACAAAGTTTTTTCGTATCTTCTACGGTTTAGATAGTATAGAGCAATTTGTGTAGTTGTTTACTTGTCAAAATGCAAAGTGCGGCTAGGTTGGAGCAACACTCCTCACGATTCGATATTTCTCTAAAGAAAACATATAAAGTATTATAAATCATTAGAAAGGTCTCAAAATTCTTAGTTCTTTTTCCATATATCACAACTTCGAATTTTGCACGGTGTGGCCTACAGGCGAGTTGCCGTCGTGAAAATTCGGAAAAATCGGAAAATCTAGAGAAAATTATATGAACACACCTAACCATTTATATACCATTTTATTCGTAATTTTATTCTGCATCTTTCGTACGAACAAAGTTTTTTCGTATCTTTTACGGTTTAGATAGTATAGAGCAATTTGTGTAGTTGTTTACTTGTCAAAATGCAAAGTGCGGCTAGGTTAAAGCAACACTCCTCACGATTCGATATTTCTCTAAAGAAAACATATAAAGTATTATACATCATTAGAAAGGTCTCAAAATTCTTAGTTCTTTTTCCATATATCACAACTTCGAATTTTGCACGGTGTGGCCTACAGGCGAGTTGCCGTCGTGAAAATTCGGAAAAATCGGAAAATCTAGAGAAAATTATATGAACACACCTAACCATTTATATACCATATTATTCGTAATTTTATTTTGCATCTTTCGTACGAACAAAGTTTTTTCGTATCTTTTACGGTTTAGATAGTATAGAGCAATTTGTGTAGTTGTTTACTTGTCAAAATGCAAAGTGCGGCTAGGTTGGGGCAACACTCCTCACGATTCGATATTTCTCTAAAGAAAACATATAAAGTATTATACATCATTAGAAAGGTCTCAAAATTCTTTGTTCTTTTTCCATATATCGCAACTTCGAATTCCCAACGGTGTGGCCTAAGGGCGAGTTGCCGTCGTGAAAATTCGGAAAAATCGGAAAATCTAGAGAAAATTATATGAACACACTTAACCATTTATATACCATTTTATTCGTAATTTTATTCTGCATCTTTCGTACGAACAAAGTTTTTTTGTATCTTTTACGGTTTAGATAGTATAGAGCAATTTGTGTAGTTGTTTACTTGTCAAAATGCAAAGTGCGGCTAGGTTGGAGCAACACTCCTCACGATTCGATATTTCTCTAAAGAAAACATATAAAGTATTATACATCATTAGAAAGGTCTCAAAATTCTTAGTTCTTTTTCCATATATCACAACTTCGAATTTTGCACGGTGTGGCCTACAGGCGAGTTGCCGTCGTGAAAATTCGGAAAAATCGGAAAATCTAGAGAAAATTATATGAACACACCTAACCATTTATATACCATTTTATTCGTAATTTTATTCTGCATCTTTCGTACGAACAAAGTTTTTTCGTATCTTTTACGGTTTAGACAGTATAGAGCAATTTGTGTAGTTGTTAACTTGTCAAAATGCAAAGTGCGGCTAGGATGGAGCAACACTCCTCACGATTCGATATTTCTCTAAAGAAAACATATAAAGTATTATACATCATTAGAAAGGTCTCAAAATTCTTAGTTCTTTTTCCATATATCACAACTTCGAATTTTGCACGGTGTGGCCTACAGGCGAGTTGCCGTCGTGAAAATTCGGAAAAATCGGAAAATCTAGAGAAAATTATATGAACACACCTAACCATTTATATACCATTTCATTCGTAATTTTATTCTGCATCTTTCGTACGAACAAAGTTTTTTCGTATCTTTTACGGTTTAGATAGTATAGAGCAATTTGTGTAGTTGTTTACTTGTAAAAATGCAAAAAGCGGCTAGGTTGGAGCAACACTCCTCACGATTCGATATTTCTCTAAAGAAAACATATAAAGTATTATACATCATTAGAAAGGTCTCAAAATTCTTAGTTCTTTTTCCATATATCGCAACTTCGAATTCCCAACGGTGTGGCCTACAGGCGAGTTGCCGTCGTGAAAATTCGGAAAAATCGGAAAATCTAGAGAAAATTATATGAAAACACCTAACCATTTATATACCATTTTATTCGTAATTTTATTCTGCATCTTTCGTACGAACAAAGTTTTTTCGTATCTTTTACGGTTTAAGAGAAAATCGAGGAAAACTGGTTTGAACATTTATTGTAAAATTAGAAAATTTAAACAAATAATTATAAAAAATAATATAACTATATATAAATTCGTTTTATATTCATTGAGATCTATAAAAATCAATAAATACATAATTTTATACAAAAGTTTAAAAAAAAAACAAAAAACACCTAAAAACTCAATAATTAACTATAATTCATATTGTCCGTATATATAAAACTGTTTGAACATCTAACAAAATTTTCGACAAAAATTTTTCTATCATAAGGGTTTACAGTTCGAAATTTTCCCAGACTTTTGTCTTGACGATTCACACCGTAACCCGGAGCGACGCCTCGCCGCAGGTCGCTTGGGACTCAGTCGAATACTTACGCTGTGGCCGCGCGCCTTATATAGGGGGATAGGTCGTGTCGAGTGCGATGCGAGCAAGCTCAGGCTAAAGTACACTATGTTGTTCAGGCGGGTACGGATATCATTCCCCGGTGTAGTTTTTACATCATATTCGATACTTTTAGTCTGTCAATGATATATTAGCGTAACTTTTAATAATGTTGTGAGCCACATCTAGAATTATATACCCCGTATATATTCGGATGCTGGTTTGCGGCTATAGATAACTGGTGGTAGGATCATTCGTTTTTAAACGTTCGATCAGAGAGAGTTGAAATTATTTGGGTCTGCGGACCGCAAATATGAAATCCATATATTTTAATAATATAGAATTTTACAAATTGACTACGGTCAAATATATGTGAATGTGGCAGAACTTGCAAAGCTTCTCGCAGCGATGGTCTTTCGTTTTATGAACGTTTGATCGGAGCGAGTTGAAATTATTTGGGTCTGCGGACCGCAAATATGACATCTATATATTTTAATAATATAGAATTTTACAAATTGACTACGGTCAAATATATGTGAATGTGGCAGAACTAGCAAAGCTTCTCGCAGCGATGGTCTTTCGTTTTATGAACGTTTGATCGGAGCGAGTTGAAATTATTTGGGTCTGCGGACCGCAAATATGAAATCTATATATTTTAATAATATAGAATTTTACAAATTGACTACGGTCAAAAATATGTGAATGTGGCAGAACTAGCAAAGCTTCTCGCAGCGATGGTCTTTCGTTTTATGAACGTTTGATCGGAGCGAGTTGAAATTATTTGGGTCTGCGGACCGCAAATATGAAATCTATATATTTTAATAATATAGAATTTTACAAATTGACTACGGTCAAATATATGTGAATGTGGCAGAACTAGCAAAGCTTCTCGCAGCAATGGTCTTTCGTTTTATGAACGTTTGATCGGAGCGAGTTGAAATTATTTGGGTCTGCGGACCGCAAATATGAAATCTATATATTTTAATAATATAGAATTTTACAAATTGACTACGGTCAAATATATGTGAATGTGGCAGAACTAGCAAAGTTTCTCGCAGCGATGGTCTTTCGCTTTGTAAACGTTTGATCGGAGCGAGTTGAAATTATTTGGGTCTGCGGACCGCAAATATGAAATCTATATATTTTAATAATATAGAATTTTGCAAATCGACTACGGTCAAATTTATGTGAATGTGGCAGAACTAGCAAAGCTTCTCGCAGCGATGGTCTTTCGTTTTGTGAACGTTTGATCGGAGCGAGTTGAAATTATTTGGGTCTGCTGACCGCAAATATGAAATCTTGTGATTACTCGACAAATTATTGCTGTAATCAAGTGCGCTCCTATAGTATAATATACTGTGGGCAAAAGCCTCTGGCAATGATCATTCGTTTCATTAACGTTTGACCGGAGCTAGTCGCAAAATATTGCGCAGTGTGCAAAAGCAGCGTGACGCGGTTTACAACCGCTTAGCGCTCTTATGCATTGTGTGAGAGCACTGCCATGTATATCTGCTCGGTGTCGCCAGATGCCTGAGCGAATGACAAAGTTCGTTGTGAAAACGGCGTTCTTTTTGAATATTATACTTTAAACGCATAGCTCAATCAATTCTTTGGGCGCTAGATGAAAGTCTAGTGTTTTAAAGTCGATTGTAGTAAACGCTTGCGTTAGTGTTCTATATACTCTGCACATTTTATTCAAATTGTGCGAATTTGAACATTCGCTTCATTGCTTTGTTTTAAGAAAATGAAAAATCTGCGAAAGCAGATTTTTCAATCTCACACACAGTGAAATATTCATATTTCAATTTTAAAGCGAGGACGTTTGTTTTTGGACCACAACGTGCTCTAAAATTGCTAAAGTGGTTGCGCGTCCTAGAGAATTTATTTTCTTGCGACCCGCCATATAGCCTGTCCAGACCATCGCGGTGATGGTTCGCACGGTAACCCGAGGCGACCCGTCGCTGCAGGTCAAACTGTCGTAGACCGTGTCTAGAATAATATACGCCGTATATGTTCGGATGTCGGTTTACGGCCGGGTTCTGGACCTTATTTATAAGTGTTCAACCATACTGTACAGCATATCAGCGGGCATGTGTCGTTGACGCAAAGACTCTTATGCGGAAAATAAAATATACAAATGCAATCAACTCAATACTCTCCGAGCGAGAATAAAAGTTAGTTATAACGATGAATTCTTATAATGAATTCGCCCCGACGTTTTCAATCTAACGAAGGGTAAAGAGACTGTTTGAAATTAACTGTACGGACCGTCGTTTCGACGGTTGTTAAAGGTCTAGCCTCTGTGTAAGCGCAGAATATATAAAATATCAAGTCGCGATGTAAACTGTTCGTCATGTCCAGGGAATATCGTACGACTCAGATATATATATATGTAAGAAAATTCGTTGTTTAGAAATATTCATCGAACTTTTCTATACAAAGTGTGGTCTCTCGGGTGACGCCGAGGGACATTTACGCACTATGCTATTATATATATAGCACCCTGGTTGATCCTGCCAGTAGTATATGCTTGTCTCAATGAATAAGCCATGCATGTCTCAGTGCAAGCCACATTAAGGTGAAACCGCGAATGGCTCATTACATCAGTTATGGTTCCTTAGATCGTACCCACATTACTTGGAAACTGTGGTAATTCTAGAGCTAATACATGCAAATAGAGTTTCGACCAGAGATGGAAGGAATGCTTTTATTAGATCAAAACCAATCGGTGGCGGGCTTGCCTTGCTCACCGTTTGACTTGGTGACTCTGAATAACTTTGTGCCGATCGCACGGTCTAGTACCGGCGACGCATCTTTCAAATGTCTGCCTTATCAACTGTCGATGGTAGTTTCTGCGACTACCATGGTTGTTACGGGTAACGGGGAATCAGGGTTCGATTCCGGAGAGGGAGCCTGAGAAACGGCTACCACATCCAAGGAAGGCAGCAGGCGCGCAAATTACCCACTCCCGGCACGGGGAGGTAGTGACAAAAAATAACGATACGGGACTCATCCGAGGCCCCGTGATCGGAATGAGTACACTTTAAATCCTTTAACGAGGATCTATTAGAGGGCCAGTCTGGTGCCAGCAGCCGCGGTAATTCCAGCTCTAATAGCGTTTATTAAAGTTGTTGCGGTTAAAAAGCTCGTAGTTGAATCTGTGTCCCACACTGTCGGTTCACCGCTCGCGGTGTTCAACTGGCATGTCTGTGGGACGTCCTACCGGTGGGCTTAGCCCGTAAAAAGGCTGCCCAACTCAAAATCCTACCAAGGTGCTCTTCACCGAGTGTCGAGGTGGGCCGGTACGTTTACTTTGAACAAATTAGAGTGCTTAAAGCAGGCTCATTCGCCTGAATATTGTGTGCATGGAATAATGGAATAGGACCTCGGTTCTATTTTGTTGGTTTTCGGAATTCCGAGGTAATGATTAATAGGGACAACTGGGGGCATTCCTATTGCGACGTTGGAGGTGAAATTCTTAGATCGTCGCAAGACGAAAAGTTAGAGGTTCGAAGGCGATCAGATACCGCCCTAGTTCTAACCATAAACGATGCCAGCTAGCGATCCGCCGAAGTTCCTCCGATGACTCGGCGGACAGCTTCCGGGAAACCAAAGCTTTTGGGTTCCGGGGGAAGTATGGTTGCAAAGCTGAAACTTAAAGGAATTGACGGAAGGGCACTACAAGGTGTGGAGCCTGCGGATTAATTTGACTCAACACGGGAAACCTCACCAGGTCCAGACACCGGAAGGATTGACAGATTGAGAGCTCTTTCTTGATTCGGTGGGTGGTGGTGCATGGCCGTTCTTAGTTGGTGGAGTGATTTGTCTGGTTAATTCTGATAACGAACGAGACTCTAGCCTGCTAAATAGACGTACTTTCTGGTATCGCAGAGACCCTCCGCTTCGGCTTCGGTCGTTGTTGGTTGTGGTTCTCACTACCGGCGTACAAATATATCTTCTTAGAGGGACAGGCGACATTTAGTCGCACGAAATTGAGCAATAACAGGTCTGTGATGCCCTTAGATGTTCTGGGCCGCACGCGCGCTACACTGAAGAGATCAGCAGGTTTTCCTTGGCCGAAAGGTCCGGGTAATCCGTTGAAGCCTCTTCGTGCTAGGGATTGGGGCTTGCAATTCTTCCCCATGAACGAGGAATTCCTAGTAAGCGCGAGTCATAAGCTTGCGTTGATTATGTCCCTGCCCTTTGTACACACCGCCCGTCGCTACTACCGATTGAATTATTTAGTGAGGTCTTCGGACCGGTGCGCGGCAGCGTTTCGACATTGCCGATGTTGCTGGGAAGATAACCAAACTTGATTATTTAGAGGAAGTAAAAGTCGTAACAAGGTTTCCGTAGGTGAACCTGCGGAAGGATCATTAACGTACATTTACTATTAAGTGAATGAAACGTGTGCTATATGTCGCAATATAATGTTGCAGACTAAATGTTGTGCGCTCCCATAGTATAATATACTGTGGGCAAAAGCCTCTGGCAATGATCATTCGTTTCATTAACGTTTGACCGGAGCTAGTCGCAAAATATTGCGCAGTGTGCAAAAGCAGCGTGACGCAGTTTACAACCGCTTAGCGCTCTTATGCATTGTGTGAGAGCACTGCCATGTATATCTGCTCGGTATCGCCAGATGCCTGAGCGAATGACGAAGTTCGTTGTGAAAACGGCGTTCTTTTTGAATATTATACTTTAAACGCATAGCTCAATCAATTCTTTGGGCGCTAGATGAAAGTCTAGTGTTTTAAAGTCGATTGTAGTAAACGCTTGCGTTAGTATTCTATATACTCTGCACATTTTATTCAAATTGTGCGAATTTGAACATTCGCTTCATTGCGTTGTTTTAAGAAAATGAAAAATCAGCGAAAGCAGATTTTTCAATCTCACACACAGTGAAATATTCATATTTCAATTTTAAAGCGAGGACGTTTGTTTTTGGACCACAACGTGCTCTAAAATTGCTAAAGTGGTTGCGCGTCCTAGAGAATTTATTTTCTTGCGACCCGCCATATAGCCTGTCCAGACCATCGCGGTGATGGTTCGCACGGTAACCCGAGGCGACCCGTCGCTGCAGGTCAAACTGTCGTAGACCGTGTCTAGAATAATATACGCCGTATATGTTCGGATGTCGGTTTACGGCCGGGTTCTGGACCTTATTTATAAGTGTTCAACCATACTGTACAGCATATCAGCGGGCATGTGTCGTTGACGCAAAGACTCTTATGCGGAAAATAAAATATACAAATGCAATCAACTCAATACTCTCCGAGCGAGAATAAAAGTTAGTTATAACGATGAATTCTTATAATGAATTCGCCCCGACGTTTTCAATCTAACGAAGGGTAAAGAGACTGTTTGAAATTAACTGTACGGACCGTCGTTTCGACGGTTGTTAAAGGTCTAGCCTCTGTGTAAGCGCAGAATATATAAAATATCAAGTCGCGATGTAAACTGTTCGTCATGTCCAGGGAATATCGTACGACTCAGATATATATATATGTAAGAAAATTCGTTGTTTAGAAATATTCATCGAACTTTTCTATACAAAGTGTGGTCTCTCGGGTGACGCCGAGGGACATTTACGCACTATGCTATTATATATATAGCACCCTGGTTGATCCTGCCAGTAGTATATGCTTGTCTCAATGAATAAGCCATGCATGTCTCAGTGCAAGCCACATTAAGGTGAAACCGCGAATGGCTCATTACATCAGTTATGGTTCCTTAGATCGTACCCACATTACTTGGAAACTGTGGTAATTCTAGAGCTAATACATGCAAATAGAGTTTCGACCAGAGATGGAAGGAATGCTTTTATTAGATCAAAACCAATCGGTGGCGGGCTTGCCTTGCTCACCGTTTGACTTGGTGACTCTGAATAACTTTGTGCCGATCGCACGGTCTAGTACCGGCGACGCATCTTTCAAATGTCTGCCTTATCAACTGTCGATGGTAGTTTCTGCGACTACCATGGTTGTTACGGGTAACGGGGAATCAGGGTTCGATTCCGGAGAGGGAGCCTGAGAAACGGCTACCACATCCAAGGAAGGCAGCAGGCGCGCAAATTACCCACTCCCGGCACGGGGAGGTAGTGACGAAAAATAACGATACGGGACTCATCCGAGGCCCCGTAATCGGAATGAGTACACTTTAAATCCTTTAACGAGGATCTATTAGAGGGCCAGTCTGGTGCCAGCAGCCGCGGTAATTCCAGCTCTAATAGCGTATATTAAAGTTGTTGCGGTTAAAAAGCTCGTAGTTGAATCTGTGTCCCACACTGTCGGTTCACCGCTCGCGGTGTTCAACTGGCATGTCTGTGGGACGTCCTACCGGTGGGCTTAGCCCGTAAAAAGGCTGCCCAACTCAAAATCCTACCAAGGTGCTCTTCACCGAGTGTCGAGGTGGGCCGGTACGTTTACTTTGAACAAATTAGAGTGCTTAAAGCAGGCTCATTCGCCTGAATATTGTGTGCATGGAATAATGGAATAGGACCTCGGTTCTATTTTGTTGGTTTTCGGAATTCCGAGGTAATGATTAATAGGGACAACTGGGGGCATTCCTATTGCGACGTTGGAGGTGAAATTCTTAGATCGTCGCAAGACAAAAAGTTAGAGGTTCGAAGGCGATCAGATACCGCCCTAGTTCTAACCATAAACGATGCCAGCTAGCGATCCGCCGAAGTTCCTCCGATGACTCGGCGGACAGCTTCCGGGAAACCAAAGCTTTTGGGTTCCGGGGGAAGTATGGTTGCAAAGCTGAAACTTAAAGGAATTGACGGAAGGACACTACAAGGTGTGGAGCCTGCGGATTAATTTGACTCAACACGGGAAACCTCACCAGGTC
>NW_020539713.1:17500-29903 GCF_003426905.1 Ctenocephalides felis
GCTTTTAAGCGTTCGGCCGGTTTCAAGCACGGACAGTTATTGGCCGTCGGACCTAGTCCGGCATCGATGCCGCCTCGAGCTGTTAGCTACCGTGTTCTCGAACGGACTCTATTACCGGTCAGCGATGCTATTGCTTTAGGTACTTTCAGGACCCGTCTTGAAACACGGACCAAGGAGTCTAGCATGTGCGCGAGTCATTGGGAAATACAAAACCTGAAGGCGCAATGAAAGTAAAGGTTCGCTTAAGTGAACTGAGGGATGACGTACCGCATCTACGGATGCGTGCTCGCAATCCCGAGGCGTCTTACTCTCATTGCGAGAAGAGGCGCACCCAGAGCGTACACGCTGGGACCCGAAAGATGGTGAACTATGCCCGGTCAGGTCGAAGTCAGGGGAAACCCTGACGGAGGACCGTAGCGATTCTGACGTGCAAATCGATCGTCGGAACTGGGTATAGGGGCGAAAGACTAATCGAACCATCTAGTAGCTGGTTCCCTTCGAAATTTCCCTCAGGATAGCTGGCATTCGATGAGCGAGTCTCATCCGGTAAAGCGAATGATTAGAGGCCTTGAGGCCGAAACGACCTCAACCTATTCTCAAACTTTAAATGGGTGAGATCTCTGGCTTGCTTGAATAGTGAAGCCAGAGATTTGGATCAGAGTGCCTAGTGGGCCATTTTTGGTAAGCAGAACTGGCGCTGTGGGATAAACCAAACGCCGAGTTAAGGCGCCTAAACGACGCTAATGGGATACCATGAAAGGCGTTGGTTGCTTAAGACAGCAGATCGTTGGCCATGGAAGTTGGAATCCGCTAAGGAGTGTGTAACAACTCACCTGCCGAAGCAACTAGCCCTGAAAATGGATGGCGCTGAAGCGTCGTGCCTATACTCGGCCGCGAGAGAAACGTTCATAATAGTTTGTTTTGACGCCCTGGTGAGTAGGAGGGTCGCGGTGGTGTGCGCAGAAGGGTTTGGGCGTAAGCCTGCCTGGAGCCGCCATCGGTGCAGATCTTGGTGGTAGTAGCAAATACTCCAGCGAGGCCCTGGAGGACTGACGAGGAGAAGGGTTTCGTGTGAACAGCCGTTGCACACGAGTCGGTCGATCCTAAGCCCCAGGAGAAATCCTATGTTGATGTTGGTGTATTTTATTTTGAATAAAATTTCACACCCATCGGGCGAAAGGGAATTCGGTTCCTATTCCGGAACCCGGCAGCGGAACCGTTTACAAGTCGGGCCCTCGCAAGAGAGTTCGTCGGGGTAACCCAAATTGACCTGGAACGCCGTCGGGAAATACGGGAAGAGTTTTCTTTTCTGTATGAGCGTTCGAGTTTCCTGGAATCCTCTAGAAGGGAGATAGGGTTTGGAACGCAAAGAGCACCGCTGTTGCGGCGGTGTCCGTATCTTTCCCTCGGACCTTGAAAATCCAGGAGAGGGCCACGGTAGGTGTCGCGCCGGTTCGTACCCATATCCGCAGCAGGTCTCCAAGGTGAAGAGCCTCTAGTCGATAGATAAATGTAGGTAAGGGAAGTCGGCAAATTGGATCCGTAACTTCGGGATAAGGATTGGCTCTGAGGATCGGGGCGTACCGGGCTTGGTTGGAAAGCGGGCGTAGGCCGATGTGCCGGGCCTGGGCGAGGTGAAATTGTTCTTGTGACTTAGATCCGAGCTCGGTCCCGTGTCTAGGCCCCCGCGGATCTTTCTTGCTGCGAGGTTTCTGTGCCGGCTTCGGTCGGTCAGTCGTACTCTTCGGCCGCCATTCAACGGTCAGCTCAGAACTGGCACGGACTAGGGAAATCCGACTGTCTAATTAAAACAAAGCATTGCGATGGCCCTAGCGGGTGTTGACGCAATGTGATTTCTGCCCAGTGCTCTGAATGTCAACGTGAAGAAATTCAAGCAAGCGCGGGTAAACGGCGGGAGTAACTATGACTCTCTTAAATTAAATGATTTCCTGTGTCAGTCAGTATGGAAGGACCTGCGCCCCCCCCCCGAGTTTGAATTTGTCATCCGAGGCTTTGCATTATTACTAGAACCGACTGATAATAGGAACGAGTGGGTGGGCAGCCCACAGGTCCATAGGCACAGAGGTGGCTTAGTTTCCCCCCGAAGGGGTACTCACGGTGGGACCCACGAGGAGGAAGGCCACTTGCTAGCTGAGGTCCCGAAGAACTCCAACCACTCCCACCAAAAAAGAGTTAGGTTTAGTGGGTATTGCCTTCGGGTCGAGACCCACACTGCCTGGTCAACCTGGCGACGGGCGTGCGTAAATGCATTCCCCTACTAGCCAAAAAAAAAAAAAAAAAAAAAAAAATAGCCAAATGCCTCGTCATCTAACTAGTGACGCGCATGAATGGATTAACGAGATTCCCATTGTTCCTATCTACTAACTCCGCCTGCTGACGTATTTTTGCGCGCTGCTGCCGGTCCTAAGCCCGGGTAAAGGAGGAAGGTTGTGGGGCAAGAACATCTTTGATCCCCACATAAAAGCGGCACACACCGCAAGCTCTAGGTCATGTCTCTGGAGAACGGGGTCCTTGGCTTAATCGCCCGGGGCACGAGGAAGGATCCTCTATAAAAAACACCCTCAACTCTAAGGTAGGGCGCGCGCCGACGGAGTGAATGGCTGTGAGGAAATACAGCCCTGAGCGACCAACTCTGAGGCACCAGCCGACACCTCGGCAGTAACAGGCTTGCCCAGGCACTGGGAGCGCTACCTGGGTCGACTGCTAATCTCCTATACTCGTGGGAACAATGATGAGCACCCAAAAACCAAAAATTAAAACGGACAACTCGTTGTCCAAAACGGCCGCTGCCCAAAAGGCAGAAGCCAAAACCCAAGAGAAAGTGCTGGAGAAGGGGGATACAACCTCTAAAGAGAAAGTGGCTGAAAAAGGGGAAGCAACCCCTAAAGAGAAAGTGGTAGAAAAGGGGAATACAACCCCTAAAGAGAAAGTGGTAGAGAAGGGGATTACAACCCCTAAAGAGAACACAACCAATCTATCTGCGGATAGTTTGAACAAAGCTAAAATTGAAAGAGAACGACTTGAAAGTTTTCTTTTTAATGACTCAAATAAAGTGTCCAAAGGCGCAATTAAGTTCATCCTTGAAAAATGGTCGAATTTGGAGCTTATGCTTCAAAAAGAAATTTTAGAGCGCGGTAAAACAGAGACCAAATATAAAGAGAAAACCACAAGCATGTCATATGCAAATGTGGCTTCTAGAGCACCCAATAAAGTCCCAACGCAAACAGTGCAACAGAAACCAAATAGCGAATTCATATACATTAAGCCTGAGTGTGACAAAACAGACAGGAGATCAAATGACGAAATAAAAGACCACGTAAAAACTGGTCTTAAAGATATTAGTAAGCTAATAAAAGTCAGAGGCATACGGCAACTCCGAAACAAAGGAGTTGTCTTAGAGGTTCAATCAAAGCGTGATATAGAAATAATAAAGAGAGCAAATTTAAGTGCGCAAAAATTAGTTGTGGAAGAGCCCAAAAAGCTACAACCACAAATAATTAATACTGCTAAATAATTAAGACTGCCAGGAAGAAAATTTTCTGGACTGTCTAATTCTGAAAAACTTTGAACACTTAGAGGAAGCAGAGGCAGAGCTTCTAAGAAAGGAGTGCAAAGTGGTAACCAAATTCAGAACAAAATTTGGTAAAAACAACTGGGTAATCCAATTACCCGGAAAGCACGCCAGTAGACTACTCAACGAGGGCAGAGTCTACATGGACTGGCGTACATACAGGCTCAGCGAGTATGTAAAAATTCCTCGTTGCTATAAGTGTCATGCATATGGACACATAGCGAGAGTATGCAGAGTCGAGAAACCTGTATGTGAGAATTGTGGCAGCAGTGAGCACACCATCAACTGGAATGTGAGTGATATAGCGACCACCAGTGATCACAGCCTTTTAACATTTGAAGTAGTGCTTGAAGCATCAGTCACAAAGCAAATAAAGAACCAAACAGGCTATAACACAAGAAAGGCTAAGTGGGACAGGTTCGGGGAACTGGTGGAGAGGGAATTCGACCAACAAAGTCTGGAGTCTCTGCAGAGGTTAGACCCAAATAGGGCTATTAAAATATTTAACAGAAAGCTAAAAGCAATCTGTGACAAATCCATGCCCAAAAGGAAAGCCGGAAGCAAGGTCATGCCATGGTGGTCGGAGGAGCTAACTTGTCTAAGGCGGGAAACTAATAGAACTAAAAAGTGTCTCTTGCGGGCCAAGAGACTATGTCTTGATGACGTACCAATCAAAATGCAGGCATACAAAAGGGCAAGAAATAACTATGTCAGAGAAATTAGAGAACGTAAAACAACCTCATGGAGAGACTTTGTGACAAGCGTTGGTAACGAAGATCCCTGGAGTATAGTATACAAAATTGTATGCGATAAAATAAACAAGAAGGCTTCTCTATGCTCACTAGAACTTCCTTCCGGGAACTTCAGTGAAACATGGGAAGAAACTGTAAACGTCCTTCTTAAAAAGTGCCTACCTACAGATGATCAGCAAGAGAACGCTGATCACATTAAAATTAGAGAAAACATACGCCAATATCAAAACCAGAACCTCGAACCAATCATCGACTCTGTTGATGTAGAACGGGCATTACTAAAACTAAAAGATAAAAAAGCCCCAGGAGAAGACGGCTTCACTGGCGAAATAATTAAAAAGTTATGGAGTCATAACAAACTAGCAATCCTTACAACACTAAATAAATGCTTCCAAGATGGCAGTTTTCCTACCGATTGGAAACAGGCAAACCTATGTCTAATTCCCAAACGAGGGAGTGAAAACAGAAGGCTTGCCAAATCATACCGTCCAATCGCCCTTCTGCCAGTGATGGGAAAGATCTTCGAGAAAATACTCGTAGAGCGTATTAAGACAAATTATACAGAAATGAATATGTGCAATACACGACAATTTGGCTTTAAGGCAGGCGTCTCCACGGAGGACGCACTGCTAACTTTTAGAAAATGCATGGCAACGAATATGAAGTATGTACTTGCTATATTTGTGGATATTGAAGGTGCCTTCGATAACCTGTGGTGGCCCGCCATCACACATAGGCTGACGCAGGCAAACTGCAGCAGCCATATGGTAAATATAGTCAAGGACTACTTTAAAAGGCGAAGCGCCTATGTAAGAGGCAACACGAAGAAGGTTGGCAGAAGCTTGCAGAAGGGATGTCCACAAGGATCAATAATTGGTCCTGTTGCATGGAACTTCTGCATGGACGTTCTTCTAGACGGCCTAGTTCAGCTAGGAGAAAATGTGGAACCCACTGCATACGCAGATGACTTGGCGTTAATAATTAAAGGAAACTCCAGAAATGATCTGGAGAGAACTGGTACCATGGCTCTTAAATGCGTTGAGGACTGGTGCGTGACGCATAAAGTGAGAGTCAGCAGTGGAAAAACTGTCGCAATGATGATGAAGGGCAAATTTAATGAAGGCAGACAGCCGATTATCAAAATTGACAACAATAGCCTGAAATATACAAAAGAAGTGCGATACTTGGGAATTACTATAGATAACAGGCTAAACTTTGTAGCGCACACTAAGTTTCTGAGGGAGAAGCTAGTCAGCTTCATCTTGAAAATCAGGAGGGTTGCAAAGGAGAAATGGAACCTTAAAAGAGGCACCCTTGACACTTTGTACAAAGCAGTGATAATACCTATAGCAACATACAGCGCTGCTGCGTGGTTCGACAAGTCGTCCCACACGCACAACCTTAGAAACTTGAACGCCGCGCAAAGAAGAATTCTGCTGACACTCACCAAGGCGTGCCGTACCACCGCAAGAAATGCATTACAAACAATAAGTGGCAAAATGCCACTAGACCTAGAGATTACACAACAAGGCATCATAAACCTTGTGAAAAGGAATGAGAAAGTTAGCTGGAACAATTATAATTTCAATCCAATAGCGAACCCAAGCAGGGAAACCCTCAATCTAGAGGTTAAAATGATAAATGAAGCAAGAAAGCTGGAATGGCAAAAAAGATGGGAATTGGCAAACACGGGTAGGTTTCATTGGCGATATTACATACGCTACAAGGAACAAGTGGTTTAAACCCAGTAGAGAGTGCGTGTACATTCTGACCGGATACGGTCCGTTTAGGCACACACTTTACACAAGGGGCGCCACAGAAGACGACAAATGTCCCTTCTGTGGAGAAAGTGAGACAAGCACGCACATGCTGGTCATGTGCGACAGATATGATGAAGTAAGAAGGCAAAGCCTCTTTGAAATAGCAGGGAACACAAACCTTGATGTGTACCTGGAAACCAAAGCCAATTACCTGGGGCTTGTTGCTTTTGCAGCACGAGCCATTAAAACCAGAAATGAAGTGCAAAACCAAAGCTAAAACCTATAATCCAAACTAAAGCTAGAAATGCAGGACCGCCTCCACGTGGTTAGGGATGGAAACGTCAGCCCACTGACGGCCAAAGGTCCTGCACAACACCCACAAATATAAAATTTAAATTGAGAAATAAACAATTATTAAGTAGACGCTACATAGCAATGAGCGAAAGCTCGAGCTATACAGAATAAGAATAAATAAAAAAAAAAAATGTTCCTATCTACTTTCTAGCGAAACCACTGCCAAAGTAACGGGCTTGGAAAAATTAGCGGGGAAAGAAGACCCTGTTGAGCTTGACTCTAGTCTGGCATTGTAAGGAGACATGTAAGGTGTAGCATAAGTGGGAGATAGTAATATCATCGGTGAAATACCACTACTTTCATCGTTTCTTTACTTACTCGATTGAACGGAAAGCGTGCGTCGAAAACTTGCGTTCCGACTGTTACGGTTTTCTAGAGCCAAGCGCATAAGAGTGGTGTGAGCCATTGCGCCGATCGCCAACAATACTCTAGCGTGATCCGATTCGTGGAAACTGCTAGGCGGGGAGTTTGACTGGGGCGGTACATCTGTCAAATAATAACGCAGGTGTCCTAAGGCCAGCTCAGCGAAGACAGAAACCTCGCGTAGAGCAAAAAGGCAAATGCTGGCTTGATCCCGTTGTTCAGTGTGCACAGGGACTGCGAAAGCACGGCCTATCGATCCTTTTGGCTTGAAGAGTTTTCAGCAAGAGGTGTCAGAAAAGTTACCACAGGGATAACTGGCTTGTGGCAGCCAAGCGTTCATAGCGACGTTGCTTTTTGATCTTTCGATGTCGGCTCTTCCTATCATTGCGAAGCAGAATTCGCCAAGCGTTGGATTGTTCACCCACAAATAGGGAACGTGAGCTGGGTTTAGACCGTCGTGAGACAGGTTAGTTTTACCCTACTGATGAATCGTCGTTGCGATAGTAATCCTGCTCAGTACGAGAGGAACCGCAGGTTCGGACATTTGGTTCACGCACTCGGTCGAGCGGCCGGTGGTGCGAAGCTACCATCCGTGGGATTATGCCTAAACGCCTCTAAGGCCGTATCCTCTCTAGACAAAGTAAGCAACAATATCTCTAGGAGTCTCGTGAGTCGAAAGGCTCAATACAATGTGATTTATTAGGTATTCGGCACACGCCGTTTATCGCACGAGCCATTTTTAGCCGAATGAGGCGCTGGACAGGGGCGATATCCGTCCGTTATATCTGTCTTGCCTATAGCGGTCGATCATGGGTCACTAGTTCGATGTAGAGACTCGGAATCGTTTGTAAACGACTTAGGTACCTGGCGGGGTGTTGTACTCGGCAGAGCAGTTACCACGCTGCAATCCATTGAGACTCAGCCCTTGGCTTGGGGATTCGTCATGTTGGCTTGACGTCACCCCACGCTATTAGAGCATAAGCCTTAAGCCGTCGCATTGCACCATGCCACAATCAGTAGGCTTGACAGTCGAAAACTTGTACCTGCTGTACATGTGACACTTCTTCGGTATCTACCTAGCTATTTTGTACAACGTGCGTGAGTCAGCACGTAAATCAAAACTTATCGACAAATTCCAATACTAGAAATATTCATTATTTCTTTCAATAACCATAATGTCAAGAGAATAGTTATAAATATTTTGTAAGTTTACGAAATATATGTTTTTAAGAGAAACTTTTCATAATTTTTTAATATAAATATATGATATAATTCATTAAATTCTAAATAGGGAGAATGTTTTTTGCTAAATTTCTTGGAAATGCGTACAAGTTGCTAATAAGCAAAGTACGTATAAGTTATCTATAATGCAAAATGCGTGCAAGTTGTCAATGTGTAAAATACGTGCAAGTTGTCAATTTGCAGAATGCGTGCAAGTTGTCAATTTGCAGAATACGTGTAAGTTGTCAATGTGCAAAATACGTGCAAGTTGCTATTTTTATTTAATTTTTGTAATATACTCTAAATAATTAGTTACTTCCAACCTATAAATATTTCGATTCTTTTATAATAAAATATTCAGTATATTTATTTCCTTTTTAACAAAATATTCAGTATTTATATATAATTTCAAACTACATCTAGTAAACTTTTAAGGGACATTAGCGAGTAAGCCTAACCTAGAATCATGCATCGAAACAGGTTAAAAACATTTTCCGGCTTTTTGAAATCAGTAACTTACGGGTACATCAGACTACATCAAGTAAACTTTTAGGGGACATTTGCGAGTAAGCCTAACCTAGAATCATGCATCGAAACAGGTTAAAAACATTTTCCGGCTTTTTGAAATAAGTAACTTACGGGTACATCAGACTACATCAAGTAAACTTTTAGGGGACATTTGCGAGTAAGCCTAACCTAGAATCATGCATCGAAACAGGTTAAAAACATTTTCCGGCTTTTTGAAATCAGTAACTTACGGGTACATCAGACTACATCAAGTAAACTTTTAGGGGACATTTGCGAGTAAGCCTAACCTAGAATCATGCATCGAAACAGGTTAAAAACATTTTCCGGCTTTTTGAAATCAGTAACTTACGGGTACATCAGACTACATAAAGTAAACTTTTAGGGGACATTTGCGAGTAAGCCTAACCTAGAATCATGCATCAAAACAGGTTAAAAACATTTTCCGGCTTTTTGAAATCAGTAACTTACGGATACATCAGACTACATAAAGTAAACTTTTAGGGGACATTTGCGAGTAAGCCTGACCTAGAATCATGCATCGAAACAGGTTAAAAACATTTTCCGGCTTTTTGAAATCAGTAACTTACGGGTACATCAGACTACATCAAGTAAACTTTTAGGGGACATTTGCGAGTAAGCCTAACCTAGAATCATGCATCGAAACAGGTTTTAAAACATTTTCCGGCTCTTTGAAATCAGTAACTTACGGATACATCAGACTACATCAAGTAAACTTTTAGGGGACATTTGCGAGTAAGCCTAACCTAGAATCTTGCATCGAAACAGGTCAAACTACTTTTGTAGTAAAATATTGTTTTTGTGTTTTTAGGAATGACATATATTTATTCTATTATTTATTTACATGACATGGTTTAAATACAACATTTTTATTTCTTTAAGTTACATTTTTATTTAAAATAAAATTTCTTACATTTAGCTAATACAATTTAAATAAATTAATATCTGAAATCTTGCTTGCTTTCCAGTCGAGGATGCTTCTCACGAGATAGTAGTGTCGCTGTCATAACACCTTCGCGATTTTGCTCTAATACGCGTTTTGATACATTAGCCAGTAATTGAACATGTCTCTCAGTTCCCTGAATGTGGACCGGAATTTTAGGGTCACGCCATGGACACTCATTGCTTTGTAGATATTGTACTAGATGTTCATGAGGAATATTTAGCGTAAAGGCTGGTTCGGATATATTTGAATAATCATCCATATCTATCATATTAGTATAGTCGGTGCATTCAAAATTTATTTCGGGTGTTTTGTAATCTCTCAATTGCGTCAGGTCTTCCATATTATTACGGTAATATAAGATTTTTCTTATAGCTGAATCTCGTATTTCCTTTTTATTATCAAACAACATTGCTAATAAAATATTTTCCGAGTGAGCATAGTATGCGTTTTCTTTAGCAACATTGTTCACAATTTGTCTTAAATTCGAGTCTAAATATTGCGTCCAGCTAATAAATTTATAAAATAATATACTACCATACACCACAGAGTTGTAATATTTAATGTTAAAGTACATTGGAATATATACTTTCATTACGTAGTTTGCCAGAATTTTCAAATTTTTGGATGGCTTATTAGTAGTTACATATAACCGAAGTAACCTACTAGCTTTCGTGAGCCAACGGGAATGTGCTATTGGCCCTGGTTTCATGTTAGCTAAGTCTGTCGATACTTCTCCAGAAGCAACTGCTTTAGCTATTTTTATTAAATAACTTGAGTCAGTTGTCGATTCAGCAGGACTTATATCAGCCAAATTTTCAAGTGGGATTGTTTCAAAGTCTTTTACCGGCTGGAAGTATATAGGAAAAAATAAATTATATTGAATTTGAACATAGGGTATTAAAAAATAGTAAATATGTTATAACTCACCGGTATATTTTCGCATGTTTCAATTTGTTTGCTTAATATTCCAGTTTTTGTTTGTGGTCCAGTGGTCAATGATTTTTCCAAATAGTTAAATAAATGGCGAAGTGGAAGTGGAGAAGACACACAAACCAATGCAGTGGCCTGTTTAACTGAATTTCAAATCGACGTAAAATACCATTTTTTACGCCTGTATTTGCTGGTTCACCATCGCAACATATGCCTATCAAAGAATCGAGAGCTATTCCTTTATCGGCGAAAAACTCGTTCAATTTGATTACTTTACTTTCCGAATCTTCATTTTCCAATTTTGTGTAACCCAACAATTGGCCATTCGGTTCCTTTAAAATAACTAAATGCGCTTCTTTAATCATTCGTGGGTGAAACTTCTTATCGATTTTTTCCATGGTAATATAATCATTTATTCGGCCGTCGAATGAAAATGCTCTTAATTCAGAAGAATCATATCGTTTGTGTAGAGCTTGCCTATTTTTCTGCCTCTCACGAACGCTTTTATTTTTATCCATAATGACAGGATTGCCCCAATCATCCGTTATGCCCAGGTCACGCAGGATTGCCGTCACCACGCCAGAACCAACTCTATCAGAAATTGCTAATCTGTCGCACATTAAGGCATAGCTTGGAGCCTTATATCTTCGACTATATGGACCACGTTTTATATGAGAGGTAATTTCTGAACTTTCCGAACTGCTTTTAAAATCAAAATCAACATCTGGAGTATATTTCTCACCTGGAGTAATATTGCTAGTTATTGTAGATTCTGATACTTCATCTTCAATTTTTATAATATATTCTGGTATCGTAGATTTCCTCTCATTATGTTGATCCATCATAAACGCTTGTAAATGTTCTGGGATCAGTCCACAGGAACACAGTAATCTTCGCAAATCACATTTGCATTTTCCAATATAAAATAATTCTTTCGTGGATTCTACAAACTCTTGAAATGATGCTTGGGTAGACTTGCTTTTATTTGTACTTTTATATTTATCAATCAATCGGTTCAATTTTCTAGCGATACTTCGTTTCTCCATAATTGGAATATCAATTTTTTCCCACGTCTGAATCAATTTCGTTACCACATTTGTAGTAAATGTTTTATATGAAAACATTTTATTTTGTTTTTTTGATTTTTCGGCCAAATAAAAATAATACCTGATAATTTCCATATTTGTCGGAAGATTTACTCCAGTAAATTCTTTTGCTTCCCCACATGTAATTTGATCATGCGAGCGCATATGATTCAAATTACTGGCACTTGCGCCTGAATTTAAATGAGAATTCGCCATTGATACTTCACGTCTAACTGGAGAACTGAATGAAGATTTATGCCGATTTTTCACATTAATATATTCTTTTCGAAACTTCGAGAATTATTATAAAAAAATACTAGCGCACTCTGATGGAAATAAATAACAACAAACTAAACCCGATTTAAAAACCCCCGTACAAACTACCAATAAAAATATAACTTACAATTTGAATTATTCACATGCCTAAATTAATATATTAACTTATTAAAAACAGTATTTTATTGAAAATTTCGCTGGCTAAAGAGTTATTTGCGATATATGGTTTTGAAGTCAAAATTCATTTAAATAACACATATATTTCATATGAAAAACAACTTTGCTTCCGCCGCTTTTTTCATACAACTCGTATAGCAAAAACGGCAAAAACAAAGTTGTATACTTGGCTAGTTTTAAATTATATAAGGTTGTCAAATATCTCCCTTCCGCTTTTCTCTCTAAGACAAAAAGGCGGAACGGAGATATTTGACAACCTAATATTTTAAAGTATACCGAGTTACTGTAGAGCATAATGATGTTAGACAATATAGTAAATAGTTTAATTTTGTACAAATTTATTGAATATATAATTCATATTGAACAAATACTTTTAAAGTTATAGCACATATAAATCATGG
>NW_020539714.1:0-17672 GCF_003426905.1 Ctenocephalides felis
TAAGGTTGAATTATAAAAATCCATCAGAGTTTAGAATTTTTACTCGTTTATGATCGCTCTAAGAAGAATCTAAGCCGAAGATATGTACGTTCTGTGGTATTTCATAGGTAGCTACTGATTACAGTTTACGCATGGACTCAAAATACAATTTTAAAACCCAAAATAGATGACAAACAAATTACTTCAATTTATTCAATTTCAGACATAAGTACGATTCAAAGATATCAATAGAAAATCATTTATAAAGAAAGAGAAATCTTTGGTTTAGATGTAAATAGTTGAACATTTTGTCTAATTAGCAAATACTAATTTTTGTAGATAAAGCCATTTATTTACACGTTTAGGAGAAGTACATGCAACTTGCCTTGAGGCAAAATGCTACTTACAACTAGTTTCATTTTGTATTTTTTTATTAACCTCTTCAATTTTCCACTATATGATTTCAATGTTCTGAGTGATATCAACATAAAATTCAATTCTCATATTGCATGACATGATACAACTTAAGATCAGTGAATTACACAATTTTGAAGAAATTCGTTTACATATTCATTTTAGAACTAATAATTATTGATATTATATATTTGTATGGCTTTTTATGAATTGTCTTATTTTTGGAGCAGCAATATTTGTATACACTCCAGGTTTTTTAGGTTTCGCACAACCATTTCCCCACGAAACGATACCGATCAGTACTCTGCCCTCATTCACTAATGGTCCCCCACTATCACCTATGCAAGCGTCCATTCCGCCATCAGGATAACCAGCACATATCATGCTGAAAATAAATCATAAATAAAAGGATTATTTAAAAGGTTTCTCTCATCAATAATGAAGTTATAAACTATGCTTGGGGGCACTTTAAGAATCTAATAAATTATAAGTAAAACAGATTTCTTTCATTAACTTCCCGAAGGAGAAGTTTGTTTTCGTCAAAAAATCCGATTTGCTAATTTTATGTTCTCTCGACGTTTCAAGCCATTCTGAATCGAATGAGACCAAATTTGGAAAAAATATATGTATGTGTGTGTGAACATATTTTTGACGTTTTGTCGATGTTTTCACAACATTGACCGACTAGGAAACGGCTGGACCAATTTCAAAAGATTAAAAGCTAGACAAGCACTCGCATTGGTTAAATTTTTTATATAATCGGTTGAGCGATTTCTTTGTAATTAGCAGAAAAGTGAAAAATTTTCAGTCCACGTTTCAGGCAAAAATTCTGAATCAATTTTAAAGAAAATTCAATTGGAAAACGCAATTGTAAGATTTTTTTTATATAATTTTTGAACAGCAATCAGAACCTGATTTGACCATGATTTTGACTTAATACTAGTCTGTTTGACAGATGGAAACCCAATTTTAACTGCTTACCTACGGGCGAGCCCAAGATTTAACTGATAGCGAAAACTTTATTTTCGAAATAAATAGCTATCTAACTATCTCAATCTCAAATTCGGTTGATTAAGTCAATTATTTCGCAAAGTCTGTGCAATTTGCCTTAAGGCAAAATGTCACTTTCCACTAGTTGTTTTGGTATTGAACAATACGAAAAAAAAGAACAGTTGATAAATATGCTCAATGTATTAGTAATTATTAGCGTCCTATTCTCAGTATTTCTAATACTAAACATTTCTTAGTCTACAAGCTGTCTTAATAATAAGTTTGCATGTATGTATGTATAGATACATTTGTAGATATCTAAATCCCAAGTGTGCACCTAAAATTATGTATTCCTATATATATGCATTTAGATATTAGGGCGTGTCGAATTAAAGGTCACTTAGGCACATATGATTTTCGGATTTTAAGGATCAAAATCAGATACTTTTCTCAAGAAACCATACCTCTAAAATGAATTTTGAAGCCCCGTGCATTGACCCAAAGGTAAGTGTTAGATTTTGAAAAACCTTTCAGGGGGGGTCCCAGGAGGTAAACGACGGGCATGGGTGGATCGGCCTTGCAAAGTTAGTGGGTGTCGGTCATACATTTGGACGCAGATTGGGGTACTCTAATTGTGCCAAAATGGAATTTTTCAAATTTTAACCCTTATATTTGGATCAGGACACGGGACTTCAGAACTCATTTTAAAGATATGGTTTCATCAGCAAAGTATCTTATTTTGATCCTTAGTATCCGAAAATCATATGTGCCTATGCAACTTTTTTGACCCATACAAATCGACTCGCTCTAATAAGAATAAATAACAAATTTATTATGCCGTATAACGTTAATTACCACTACCCACAATTAAAACTTACTTATCTGTTATTCCATTGCTGGTTGAATAATATTCATCACATTTTTCCTTAATAATATATGGTACATTAACGCTTCTCAATTCTGTTGTGATATCTCCACCAGTCTATAAAAAACAAATAATTTAAATGAATTAAACATAATAAATTAATACTTTTGACATATATTGTAATCGCTTTTATACTGCGGTACTAGGGCTACTTACAAAAGGGTAACTCGTAACAGGAGTTTTTTGATATGATATTGAAATATTTGTCTCCATTGGACATGTAATATAAACCTTTGTGCGTAATATTGTTGTAACTACTGTTTCGAAGAATGTGGCAATAAACTGAAGTGTGCAGGTCCGTCATTTTTGACAAGTAATATAAATTTTGCTACCATAAAATTTTGGTTGTCTTATTATTGTTGACTAATTTTATATTTATATGTTTTATATGTCATCAAATTTATCAATTTTCATAATTTAACAGTTTTTCTGGTTGCTAAATTGTATAGATAGTTACCTCGATTAATGTAAAAAAATCACATCTGCGGTTAGTTGAAACAAAACCTTGGGGCTAGTTACAACATACAAGAATTATATACAGCTTTGATTAAAGAAGATTGGATGAATGTATAGTTTGTGAAATGTAGGTATAAGTAAATTATTTTACAGGAGACACTATTTCTATCATACATAATAAGATAATAATTTTAGTGTACGTTGATTTTAGAAAAAAATTATATTAAGTGAGACATTATATATTTTATTTGTATTAATTATAGTTTGTGTTAATATATAAAATATTTAGAAACAAGTCAATTTTCTCAAAAATGAGTGAAGAATAAATTATCGAAGGCATTATTGTCGATTTATAGTCTATAGACACTCAGCTTCTTGAGACACCAACTCCAAGAAGACTGAAGAAGAAGCTGCCCAAAGATAATATAGAGGACCCTTAGAACTACCACAACTTTATATGAACAGAATTATTGTCGCTATTCTTTCCTATAGATATCACAACTAACCACAAATATGGGGAAAGTTATAACACCGCACTTTTTCTAGAAATTGATTAATTGTTAAAAAATGAACAACAGTTGCTGACTTATTCTTATATGATTTGGTGGAGGAATAATTACAGTAACTATCCATTTTTATTTCATAGAGATATAATCAAAGGATCTCAAGATAGTTTGATTAAAAAAAATTGTTACAGCAAAGCTCTAATAGCTCTCTTACTTCGGGTAATCATATAAAAAATTTTATCACCAATGTTTTTCATGCAAATTTGAGTAAATAAAAAACCAAGCCATATTTAAGCCTGATTTTTAGACTTTTCAGATATTATCATCTGAAATTTAAAAAAATAATTTAAATAATTAGTATGTAATACAAAAATCTGAATTACCCTTGCAAATTAAAAAAACATGCAAAATCTTAAATATTACACTATTAAAAAATTGCTATATGAATACAATAGCATTCAGAACTACGTATTCTTTTCGAGAAGTCTACCAAGTTGTTAACCATTCTTGTGTCTAAATTATATATTCAATAGTAAAGTGCATATATAGCACCAATATCATCGAAAAACTATTTTAATTTGATCTATGATCTCAACTGAAAGTTTGCTATCATACTATTTGATATCAAACGTTTGGGAAGTTCGATTCAGAACCGAGCTGCTACTAATCCACGTTTTTATCATTAGATTAGGCACTGCTGGCTTTAAATTTGTGCTATTATTTAAACGTTATAGCAGTTCTTACCAAAATTGAATAGTCTATCTAAATGTTTGTTAAAAATTTGATTCACCGTTCTGGATCCCCATCCAGTAACCGTTAACATTGCTCCATCCAATGTTTTTACTCCTTCATCCACAATTTGAATTGGACGCACCGTGCAGGCAGTGAATGAAATTGGTTCGGCGAGGCGAATCAGAGCAACGTCAAAGTCTACTGTATAAGTATCATATTCTGGGTGTAGAATAGTCTCTTTGACTTTGTATACTTTTCCGCCTTTTTCATGTGTACTACTTCCAACTCGAACTGAATATCTTTTATTGGCATTTGTTTCGCTGTTAGAAAAAGAATGATACAAGATTAAAAAGAAAAACCAGCGGTGAATGGTATTGTGCCTTAAAGCAAATTGAGTCAATAATCAATAACAATTAATCAATGATTAATAACAATTGTTTTAAATATTTTCGAATTATTGTTATAAAAATCGTAATTCGTATTCAAAGATCTAATATAATGAAGGTGCGTATATTTGGGAAATAGACTGTATATATTATGTTTACAAGACGATCTCATTTTATACATCTAATTTTTATTATATAAACATTCTGAAATTTAATTGAATAATTAGGGGAAAGCCCCGAGTTTAAAATAACCTGCATTGAACACACGTGTATGTTTGACTAACATTTCTAGATATTGCAAAAAAATCACTATTTATCCACTCTTTTGGCTGGGCCCTCAGCTGGAGCACTCATCATAAGATTTTCATTCTTTGACTGGGAAATACGAAAAATGAGGGTATAGTGACCGTTAGCACTCATACAGAACAAAATTAAACTAGTGGGGCGCATGGCATCGTGCATTAAGGCAAATTGCTGGAACTTTCCGTAATACAAATTATTTTTTTTAAAAAAGATTAACATTTTTGAAAAAAAAAATACTCTGAAATAATTAGATTTTTGAGAAACTATAAATTTTTGACAAAGATTTACTTTTTTTTTGATAAAAAAAGACTTGTTGAAGAAAAATATATTTTGAATTATTTTGGAAATTCTGAACTTTTTTTCAAAGCTATCGTACTGCTTTAACTGCATAGAGACGAAATATCGAAGCGCGTAAGCGCCGGAACCCATAAGAATGTAAACAAAATTTATATATTGTTAAAATCTCTATAAAATATCTGATAATTTGAGGTGCATATATCTAATGATCATTTTTGACCGCCAAATGGCATTTTTTTTTTACTTTTTTTACTGGATCTCCAAAACCGCTGAACCTGCCTTCGTGAAAATTAGATCAGTTCTTCATCTTGTTAACGCAAGTAAAGTATTTTTTTGATTTATTCAAATCGCACGCTCCGTTCTCTTAAAAACTGAGTTACCCTTTTTGGCACTTTTTGTCCCATATCTTCGGAACGGCTGGACCTGCCTTCGCCAAAAACTAATCAGCGCGTCTCCTTGTCAATACAAATCGAATGTTTCTTGAATATTTATATTTTGAAATGAAAAAAATTATACTCGCTTAAGTAATACGAGTTAAATAGTGTCCGGCGCTAGGTGCCGTCCGGCGCTAGGTGCCGTCCGGCGTTACGGGACTTCCCTCTAAATTTGTTTCAGCTATATAAGAAACTTCTTAAAATCTCTAAATTTTTTGAATAACTTTGTATATGTGAAAAATTTCAAAAACTTTTTAGATATTTTTAAAAAGAAATGATAGCAAACATTTTTTTTTTATTTTGGATATTTTACCAGAAACTAATCATTTCTTCACACCGTCACCACAAGTAATATGTTTTCTGAATCATTCTAATCGGATGCTCCATTCTCTCAAAGAGTGATATTTACGAATTTCCGATAATGAACAAAGTTATTGTTTATTGAGTTTTACATTTTTTTACGATTTTTAAGCTATAAATTTTTAAGGTTAAATAAAAAAATCTTAAACATTAAGAATAATGTTAATAACATTTTTCAGGTGAGCAGCGTCAAATACTTCCAGAGAGCATTGGATGTCGATATAAGGTAATTATTTGCACTATACTTTTTTGATTTAGAACGCTCATTATTGATGTATTATGTTGTATTATTGTTGTATTAATGTTTACATTATTTATCCATAATTTCATAAATTTAATGCAAATAATCATAATTTTATGAAAAAAAAAATCTGAATATTTTTAATGAAGTCATTTTTATATGTATCACCATTGCATATATAATCGGGATTATAAATGAAATAATAGAAGAAAATATACTTACTTTTCAATGCAATGTGCAGCTGTTAAAATCCAATTTTTGTCAATAATTACTCCACCACAATAATGATTTCCGAATAATAAAAGTGATACCTGCCAGCCATGTTGCGCTATATTAGCTTCTTCTCCACCAACAATTCGGTTCTCTGCTTAAGATTTATACAGTAAAAATTTATTTGAAATATTCCTACATACAAATCTATATATGAATACTCATAGATTTTTAGCGCTGATGGTCGTATCATCCTTCGAAAATTTCTAAAAAAAACTCACACTTTTTTTCTACTTACAAATTAATATGTGTTGGCTACAATGATTATTTGCAGATTGTATAAATTTAGAAGTTAAAGTAATAAACTTCAAATGAATATTACATATATTTTTTTATTAATTTTCTTTTTTTTTAACAAACTTCATTCTGTAAGTCAAATGAGTCGCGTATTGTTTTACTAAAATTGATTTTATAAATTCAATTATTTTATCAAAAAATACATTATAATCATAGACCATTGTCACTTAAATAGAGTTTTTCAAATTAAATAAGTAATTATATGGTTTTATCCTATTTGAATTTAAATTATGATTTGAATTTGTATTAAAATTTTATAACGTTTGATTTGTGGAGATATAAAAGAAAGTGAAAATTCATGCAACTGAATAGAAGATACTAGTTAGGATTTTATTTAGTGGCACATCATTAGCGCCATTTTTAAAAATATTTTATTATTTATTATTTAAAACGTCTCTGAAAAATCCAAAAAAACTAATTTACAAACGAACTCAAAATTTACACAAATTTAAAATTAATTCGAAAACTCAGCATTAAGCTCATAGAGGCATATCATATCATTTATAGATTTCTTATTATTTAGTTTTATTGCATCGATAGTAAAAATATCAATTATATTGTTAATTCATTACGTACCTTTACAGACGATCAAGGGAAATAAAAATGAAACTAGTATCAATAATTTCTGCATTTTATTCTGATTTTCACATATCACTCAATTACATGTCTGCGACTATAGACGTATTTTATAAATGAAAGAATATGGTTTGAATCCACTTTAGATAAGGAAATCAACGGAAATGATATGTTGAGATGTTGCTTACTGATACGAAATACGAGTCTATAGATTAGACTGATTACTTTATAATTGCAAATTGTGTTCATGAGAAATCCTGTTAACTACACTTTATCAACGTTTTAATATTTAGTTTTATACATGAGCAATTCTATTTATGAACTCTCTTATTTGTGGTGAAGCAATTCTTGTATAAACTCCAGGTAGTTGGCCACATCCTGATCCAAAAGATACGATTCCGACTAATATTTCATCTTCTGTTACTAATGGCCCTCCACTGTCACCTTGGCAAGAATCTTTACCTCGAACACCAGCACATACCATACTAATAAAGAAGTTTTGTTCAGAAAAAATTAACATGTTTACGAAATACGACATATTCACATTTCAATACTAATGTAGCAATATTTGTAATTGAAATAGAGTAACTAGGTAATTCACATTTTTGGTTGACATGCAGGAAAATTTATATAAAAGTCCTGAAGGGTGGTCTTTAATATGGATATTTTGTATTTGTATTTGCTTGCAGGGGCTTAAATGCTTCCAAATTAATAGAAAAAAGATTCTCTAAATTTTAAGCTTTTAATATTAGCTTTAAGATAGTTCGCATTCCAACCAAAGTTTCTTATAGAAAAAAGGGTAAGATTCCATTTCTTTCGTAGAATTTAATAACTTAGCGACCAGTGAATCAAAACGAATAAAAGAATAACATTGCTATTTGCTTATTTTGATTATAAATAAAAAAACAGCAAAAATGTGATGTATTTTATGGCATAAGTATTTACTTACGAAGAAAAGCCAAGAAACTTTAGTTGGACTGCGGACTATCTAGAGTTAATATTAAGAGCTAAAAATTTCAGATTTTTTTTCTAAATTAATTTGGAAGCATTGGAGCCTCTGGGAGCAAAGAAATTCGAAAATATTCATATATATATATATATATATATATAATTATTTATTGTGTGTTATTTACAATTTCAATCTTACTTGCTCGTAATAATATCATCATTTGCATCATAGAGTTTTCGACATTTTTGTTGATCTACAATTGGAACTGTAACTTTTCTCAGCTTATTTGTACCGGTGCCATGATGCTGAAAATAATGTAAAACTTTCACAAATTTCATTCTTAAAATAACAAATTATTAACTAACGATATATAAATGTATATGAAACTTATTGATATGATTCAAATGTGTATTTTAGTTCGTTTCAAATATTACTAGATGTATATTTTATGTTGTTTAATATCACATTATAAGTGAAGATCAATCAAATCAAGGTAACTCTGATATTGCTATCGATCAAACAGATAGAATACTATAAATGTTTAAAAACAATATAAAATTGACTATTAATGCCAGTGTCTAGCAAAACATCTAACATATAAATAAAAAATAAAATTTACATTAGTTATAACATTAAAAATTTAATTTATGTTAAGAAATCATTTATTTTAAGGAAAGACAAAAAGCGTACATATATTATTTTGTATTTAGTAACGAGTTCATTTTGTAAAGATTAATAAATTTAATATGATAGTTAATATGATATAGATGTTGATAACTGTTAATAAATTTCTGGTGTACAACATCATGTATATAGTAGATATTTTATACACAATTATTGCTGGCTATATTGTTACGAATTTACTTATATTTATAAAATGTACTCGTTCGTAGGAAAGTGGCTAGAACGACTAGAACTAAATCAGAGGATTCATCACGGTTCAAACAGCCTGTTGTTAAGTGACTACGGTTTTCACTTAATATATAACATTTTTTTAAATTGAGAATAGTCCCTAATCAGCATTGCTGCATCAATAAATATTCACCGAATTACAGAAATTGTAATAATAATTCAGCACACAGAGATAGGACAGTTGTTTGGGTTTCCATCTGTAAAACCGGCTAGTATTGAAAATAGTATTAAGTCAAATTAGTGCAACAGCCTATAGGACCTTTAAGTTCTGATCAATATTCAAAATATAAAAGTAATATAGAAAATATTTACAAATAACTAACTCAAACAATAATTAACGAAATGATACATGAGTAGTATGTTTTTAGTTAATTGTAACAAAAGTTTATAACAATTATTTAAATAATAACCTAATTTAATTTTAAGCATTATTTACTAAAATTTTCTGTTACTCAGGATCCTGATGTATGTAACCCCCATGTATGTAACCCCCACAGGTAATTACAGGTACTTTAGCGGACGATTGGAGTGTTGAAGTAAGCCCTTCGTAATGTGGTTGCAAGGCTAGAATATAGTATTTGGCAGCCATTGCATACCCCAAGAAGGGGGCTTCAACCCCAATTGTCACAATATGACATTTTCACAATATACATCTCATTCTAATTTGGAACCAGAACCTAAAACTATTGTCCCCATATTATAACCCATTTTCCAAACTTAATGTTACAGTTTATCACTTATAACTTTCAGTTTCTAATTCTTATTATTTAAAATGATCGAAATCACATTACACGTGGAACACCATGAGGAACTCATATAATTACTAACTAATAGTTTTATTTCTTGTTGATATGTCCAACAATCTATGAGATTATCAGCCAGGAGTGGGAAAATAGAAATTTTCGAATAATGCATTCGTGGGTGTTCTATGGCATAAATGTTAAGCACACTGCCTTATGTAGACATGATCGTGAGGTCACATTGTCCCCGATGTGGAGCGGCTATGTCCATTTTCTCTTAAAAATATAGATGCAAACATATTTCATATTAAAACTAACCCATTTTGGGCACTGCGGTTTGAAATGGCAATGGGTAATCTCTCACACTACTTTTCCCTGAATCGAGGTAGAGCTCAACTCAGCTTACGGAACTGCCCTAGAACAGTACTATTCAATATTGTTTCATTAATGCAGTTAACCCATACACGCCCATAGCAATGTGTTAAATAATTTCAATAATCACAGAGTTCAGCTTAGTTAATTTTCCTTCATAATTTGTTGAGAGATGACATTACCTTGAATTTTAAAAATAAAATTTATTTTTTATTTACCTCTAAGGTGCCCCATCCGGTGGCTGTCACTAAAGTGCCGCTCGATGGATTACCTCCTGAATTCACTAATTTCACCTCGCGCAAGGATTTCCCATTCAGTGAAAATGGTTTTTCAACTCGCACCAGAGCCACATCATTATCAGTATTATATGCATTGTAATTTGGGTGTCTCACTGCTTCTATTACCGAGTAAATCTCACCACCCATGTCGTGTCGATTAGAACCTGCTCGAATTGTGTAGTCTTTTCCAGAATATGTGTACCTGCGGAATAAATTACGTAGACACACGCATATTAATATATTTTTGATTAGATAACTATATATATATATATATATATATATATATAAAGTAATCTCTTCTACGACACATTCTTTGTATTATACAAAAATGTAGAATGCACATTTATGAAAAACTATACCGCGAAAAATAATATGCGTTTCCTTAAAATTCAAACTAAAAACGATTAAAGAATAAATAGAGTGTACAATTATAGCAAAATGGCAATAGGATAACCGTCCTGTGTATTATTGTCATGGCTATATTGACCTGCAGACCGACGCATTATACCGAACTGTGCAAGTCCGTCATTTTTGTCATAGGGCACATGCGTGTTACAGGAGATACTATAATTATTCTTCGTATTATGATAATAATTAAAGTTTATATTGATTTATGAAAAGAATTACATAAAAAAAAATATTATTGAAAATAAGTAGAAAAAAATATAACTTATTAGACGTTTTCTTGCCGTTTCTAGTCCTTACTATTTGCCCCGTTAGATGCAACAACCAGCCCCAGACTCCAAAAACAACTGTTACAACAAGCCCCTCGTTCTTCCACATATTATAAAAATCTTAATATTAGTTCACAAATTTTTATATTAATACTCTTTCAGCTGATTAGAATTATACAGAAATGTATAGAAGCATATAAATTACTCAAGACTCAATTGCGCAATTATTATTTAAATTCCAAATCTGGCAAATAATAATTAAGAGCAGTGTCAAGAAAAGAATATAATATGAAAATAATTGTAATGATAAAATACTTAGGGTAGGCAAATGTTTAAATAATTTGGAATAAAAATTAGAAAAAATATAAAAAAAGAAAAAATAATTGTGACTGTTTAAAGAAAAGTTATATCAGATATTACCAGTAGACATTTTATTATCAAAAGATTGTTCGATATCGAAATTGGCAAATTCACACGTATCGTAGAAACTTTGGGCTTTTAAAAGCTTGACGATAGTAGCGGAAAGTCCCGTAACGCCGGACGGCAGCAAGCACCGGACACTCTATTTAACACGTATTATTTAAGCGAGTATAAATCTTTTCATTTCAAAATATAGATGCAAGGGGCACGGGGGCACACAGGTACAGGATCACGCGCCAAGCCTCGCCTGTGACGCACACGGCGAGATCAACCCTTTCCTGTTTAGACGCAAAATCACGGTTTCACCTAAATGTCAATGGAGGTAATCTTAGCATATTTATGCATTTACATTTGAGTGGTATGCAAAGATAAAAGTTGTACTCGATCGTTATCCGTAAAATGGTAGAATATTATTAGATGGCAATATTTAATCAATTTTAGTAGGTGCCACCAAATGAACGAAAATGCCTGTCCCTTAGCACCGGACAGTAAGTTGTTTCTTGGTGCCGGACAGTAAACATATTGATATTTCTTGTGAGAATTTACGTAATTTATTTCAATTATTTAATTTTGTTCTGTATGAGTGCTAACGGTCACTACATACCCCTATTTTTCGTATTTCCTAGTCAAAGAATGAAAATCTTATGGTGAATGCACCAGCTGAGATCGTCAGTATGGCCTAGCCAAAGGGTGGATAAATAGTGATTTTTTTTTGCGATAGCTAAAAATATTCGTCAAAGACACATGTGCAGACATTTCAAAGTGTGGAAATGGCTACATATGTGATCAATGCAGGTTATTTTGAAATGTCCGGTACTAGGTGCCACTTTTTAAAATCATATTTTTTTATACCAAAGTTTGATTGATATTATTAATTATTTTTTAGCAAAGATTGCGGCTTTTTTAATTTAGTTTGATTTCTAACTTTGTTATCTAACATAAATCATAATTTAATAAATATTTCGTAAAATATTTTTTTGATTTATTTATAAATAACCTTAGGTGCCCGCCACTAGGAGACTTCCCCCTATAGTATTGTGAAGTTGACGATCACTCACGTGTGGTGGGAGTAGATTAAAAATGCAAACTAAGAAAAAAATGTTCTTAATGTTGTGTACTACACGCCAATTATATTTAAATTTAATACAAATATTATTCCTAATTTTGATGAATCCTGCAAGAAATTTGTAGTTCTTTGTAATATAAAGTGATTTGCTTAGTTAATTTCTCAATAGACATAATGCCTATTTTTCATTATTTTTGTAACCATATTTGAGATAGTATCGGAATCCAGTAGACGATTAATTTCATTCGCAGAATTTATAAAATATGTTTCGTAAAGATTTGTAAGGATTGAACTGAGGCAAATTATAATACATGGTTTTCGTTTCACGAAAAATAGCATCACGCATGTATATAATGACCTACTGATAATTAAGATCATGTTGATTTTATATTCACTTCTACCTTTATATTTAATTTGTATATCACGTTGATATTTGTTCAGTTCAAACTTGTGCAAGTTCATTAGGCGTTATAAAATATTATTCTTATAAATTTATTCATTATTATTAATAATTATATAATAAAACAATAATTATATGTTGTTATTTCGGAAATGTTCAAAACATATCAAATTAATTATTTGAATTTCACTACACTTCTAATATTGTCATTTTTATTTGCAACGTGCTATTCTTCTGATTTTGTGAAATATACAAAACTTGAACAGATACCACAAGTCAGGCAGCTTGCGCAAATCAAATTGCACTAGAATATTTTGGTCGAGGCATGATCATTTACTCAGTATCAATGATAGCAAATCAAACATCATCTTTAAATACTGTGGGACTGGACAGTCGTATTTTAAAAGGTATACATTCAAAACTACGATGGCAAGTTTTGACAAAATATGTTGCCTTGGATCATTCTCATTGGAAAATACATTTGGAACGCACTTCGGCGTACATATTACTAATACAATCACAAGAAGATTTTGAAGAAAACTTATTGCTTCTCCAAAACTTGCCAACATGGAACCCCGAAGCATATTTCATTATACTGTTTATTAATACTGATGATTTTCTAGATAATATAGTTATATACGTGATGCAAAAACTTTGGAGTTTATATGTGATCAATTGTGTGATATTGATGCCTGACGATTATGATATTCATACCTTTAATATTGTCACTTGGTTTCCTTATGAGAATGGAAGTTGCGGTGATGAATTGTTCAATTATACTGTTATAAATCATTGTGTGGATGGCAAAATGAAATACGAGGAAAATTTATTTCCAGTCAAAATACGCAACAATATGCTCGCATGTCCCATCAAAGTTATAGCGATTATTTGGCCGCCTTTTGTACTCCCAGTTAATGACTTGGAAGTAGAGGATGATGTGGACATACCATTCACTAATGGGTATGAAGTATTATTGTTGCAGGTCTTGGAAAAGTATTACAATTGCAGATTTGAGTTTCGATCGTTTTCAGTTCCTGAAAACTGGGGAATTGTGAGTGATAATGGAACATGCACTGGAATGTACGAGTATCTTTATCAACGGAAGGCAGATATTGCAATTGGCGGAAATTTTCCTGAATCTTCTATTCATAAATACTTTGATTACTCAACACATTATCTTCAAGATCCGCAAGTATTTGTGTTACCATTGGCTGGTCTTGCACCTGGATGGATGAACTTTTATAAAATTTTGCCACCCTTTGTATTTCTTGCTTCCACAAGTGCTCTTATTATCGCATCTGTGTTATTTTTCTTGTTAGCGAAACATAGTAATGATTATTCAATATTTAAAACTATAATTGGCTCCTTTTTGACTATGTATTCAATTGCATTGACAAATTTTATGGGTAAATTTCCTAGATATTATGTCTTGAGAATGCTTCTTGCATTTTGGTTTATTTTTAATGTAAATTTATATGCATATTTCAAATTGGTCTTATTAATACCTACACATTTCCTTTACAAGAATATCAAATTTCAAGTGAAGACGAAATAGTGCAAAGTGGTCTTGCCGTAGTAGGTATTGATACTACATTGTTCGTATTTTCACATAGCAACGATTCAAATTCTAAATATATTGTGGATCATTATAAAGAACTACCAGCAAAACGGTCCTTGGAATACATCGCCGATTTTAAAAATGTGACAACTTTTACAAGCCAACTTTTTCTGTCCTATGTTTCGGATGACCTAATACGTCAAGTTTATGTATCTGATAAACCCGTAATTAGTTTTCCAATAGAAATGTTATATGTAAAAGGATTTCCTTTCAAGACTAATTTTGATCGTGTCATATCTATATGTGTTGCAGCGGGATTGTTTGAAAAATGGAAATTACAGGTTCACGAATCAACACCGTTAATGAAACTGAAATATTGGACGATGATATTAAAATCAGAATAACATCGAGTGAAATTAGTGGAGCCTTTGTGTTGTTAATTATAGGCTATGCAATAGCAATAATTGTTTTTTATATATGAAGTGAGTCATAGTAAAAGAAAGAAAATACAAAAATTGTCAAGAAGATTTATGCGCCTTAACCTGAGAAATTTTAAACACATAAATACAATATGAAGAGTGTGCTTCAGATATTATCTTCTGAAATCAGTAACTAATGGGTTAATTTCGCCTGAATTATTATATGTCTTATTACTTCATTTTGTGTTAGTTAATCAAAAATAATAATTACGACAATATTTAGTCAATTACAATTATATTTTTACCTTGCCTATCTATAAATAACGATAGACAATTCTATGTTATAAAACAAGAGATGAATTCTAACAAAAGTATGTTTGAGCTAGAATGTCTGTTAGATATTTTTATAACTGGAGTTTATAAGAATTTCGATAGTGTAATGGATTATGTGACAATAAATAACAAATGTAAATCAAAATAATTTTTTTATCATTTCGCGGCTTAGAAATATGTTTTAGTAATAAAAGAATGATTTTAACCACAATAAAAGACAGAATGTTAGAATAGCAATTACCAAATCAAGATATTTAATTACAAATATCATAATTTCTAATAAATGTGTATAACATAAAAAAAATCTTTTGGAGTATGTTTATAATTATCTACTATCAAATTACTATATCCAATTATTCAAATGTGTTAAATTTAAATTAATGATTAGACATTATAAAACTGTGTAAATCACTATGATTCGAATAAATTCATAAAAAAATTAAAAAAAAAACTGAAGTAATCCAGATATTTTTACCATAGGTAAATTATTGTAATCGTCCACTTGCAATTGTAAAATTGAAATTAAAATGTTTGAATATCTATACGTTTCAGAAGTTTCTGATCATTTTGGCATACCTTATTATTAGAAAAATTGGATGTGCGAAATACAATTTTTCGTCGACGAATTCGGGCGTACCAAACAACGATTTGAATGAATTCTATTGATAAGACGACGGCTGATTATTTTCTGGCAAAAGCTGGTTCAGTCGTTTCGGAGATACAAAGCAAGAATACAGAAAATAAAAATCGAGTTTTTGAGAGAACAGGAGTTCCGATTTGAATGATCAAAAAAAAAACATCAATTCGCAATGATGGCGAGAAGTCGTGATTATTTTTGACAAAGACAGGTCTAGTCGTTTTGGAGATACGGAGTTATATGTTACAATTTTTTGAGATAATTTAGCATCCGAATGATTTAAAAACTTACTGCTTGTGTTGACGATTTTGGGGAAAATCTAACTAACTTCTTTTAATTCTAAAAATATTATTTTTGAATATAGAAAATAATTCGGATTTTAATTCTAATTCTAGCTAAAGCTCTAAACATCACTTATATACTTCAAATAAATAATTTTAACTTTGCAATTCAGTTTATATCATTCCTAAAAATATTGTGTTCTTTATTTTAAATCCGATTAGTAGGTTTTCTTCATTAACATTTTCATCAATATATGAACCTCGTTGTCCAATTTATAAACTTTTATATTTCGTCTATAAAATAAAAATAATGAAAGTTACAGCATTTATAATATCTATCTGAAAACTTTTAATTTTCCTTGAATATTTCATTACGGTATGGAAAGTTTCCAGCAATTTGCCTTAAACACGATGCAATACACCACTATTTTACTTTTAGGTGCAATATTATTATGTCCGGTTCTATTATACATTAAAGAGTATTTAATCAATTCCTGTTCATTCAAACTGAGAAATTATAGAAGCTTATTACTTATAATTTTAGTATTATACGCATGATTAAATGAGAAGATGTATGGATATTGCTGCAAACTATTAATATTACGATTATTTGAATATAATAAATATCTAAATAACACATTGGGAAATTGATAGTACTCTTTTTGATCTAATAATAATCTAATTAACAATGAGTAATTTCTCAAAACTCGTACGTGAGAACAAATGTCCTGCTGTAAGGACCCATTCCGGACTTATTATTGATCCTCCACAATAATGTGCACCATTTGCTTGCAAAGAAACTTGCCACCATAGTCCGAAATATCACCTCTTCACCTCCCAACAATACGATTATCTTCAAAAATATTTATATGTAGATCAACTTGCTACATATTACTTATAATATTTTTATTGTGTTATTATCGATCTCTTATTAATCTTCAAATTATTTCAATGTTGACTTACGCCTATGTCTAATATTTCTTGAATCAACAAGAGTTGTGAGTAATAGAACAAACAAAAAAAATAACATTTTATTTGTTCCTCCACCTGGGTGGTAACTATGGAAAATGCCAATCAACATGAAATTGCAAATGGTATTGCTGTGTATTATCAGTTCTAGGGCAATTATCAATCAGTTGATTAATATGCAAAATATTTGTACGCGTAATGAGTTTGAATAGAAACTTGAAAACACTTTTGTTGTTAATAATAATTTTTTGTTGTTGCCATAAAGATTTGAAAATACGGCACTAAAATGATATTTTATTATCTTCATAAGTCTCTATAGAATATAGTTTTTTTTAACTGTTTACTTTGAAATTATTTGAGAAAGCAATCAAAATTAGTTGTTCTGTAAGCTGCTGTAAGCCATACTTGCTTGTAGATTTAATAGACTTACGACCGCTTTTGAAAAACAAACTAATGGTGGTCCTTACTAACCGTGATCTTCCAGCCATGCCGTTAAAA
>NW_020539715.1:0-18406 GCF_003426905.1 Ctenocephalides felis
GCAAAAGATTGCAATAGGTTATTATAAATACATAGAATATTTTTTAGGGCAGAATCGATTGATAGCATTAATATTAATTAATAGCGTATTTTCATGTACGATAATCAAATTGCTCTTTAAATATTATTTTATAAGTTAATTTATAAAATTTTTTAGTTTATTGTATTTTTTATTTAAATACTGTTATCTTTTTACATTATAATCAAGCCGAATTGAAAAAAAATTATAATATCCTCAAATTTTATTCTAATTCTATGATCCTTTCGGGATAATTAAATTTGTCTGGTGAATAATAATCAAAACCAATTAGAATTATTCAGAGAAAAAGCAGTCCACAAGAAGATTTATTTTAATATATTCATAAAATATACGATTTTTTTCCAATCCCAGTTTTATAATTAACTTCCCGTAGGGTAAGTTTGTTTGAAATTTAATAAACTGGTTTCAATAAGTAATCAAATGTGATTGATATATCTATATATGATTACGAATAGAATTATTGTATTGAAAGTAATTTTTACCGTTTGAGTTTAAAGTGGTGACTGTATAAAATTACTATTAGTAATTTCCCAAAGTTGATAGTAATTTCATTAAAAGTATAATTTTTCTTTTGTACTACATTTTATGTATAAACTTTCCTAATGAACTTTTTTGTTCGCTCGTTCTACAGATAGTTTTAGTTACTTCAAGCTTTGAGCACTTAGCAAAAACGCCTTTTCTTATCCTGCAACGTTCAATTTAACACTTTGCACTTTCCAAACAACTGTTATCATCTAAAAGCAATCATATTGAAGTTTTAAGAAAATCCTATACAATGGAACATCTCTTGCGAACGAACTAACATGAAATCGACAATGTGAAAAGTTTGATTTGAAAATATGTATTTATGTACTTTGTTTGGTTCTTCTTTTAGTCACAACTTACATTTATTTTGTTAGGTTTGAAATATCTGTCTCAATTTTATTTTTATTGAATAGAGAAATAGTTTGCAGCGTTTTCAGTTGTATTTATATATTGAGAAACGGTCACAAAAGAATTTCTGGTGAAAGAAATTCAGTTTAATAATAACTTCCGTAGGGTAAGTTATAGTAATCGTTATAGTAATTATTGGAAATATGGTGGAGGTTTTCCATGAAGCAGGAAAGCAGCTTTTCGTCATAACTCTATTTGTTATGCGGAAGTAAAATGCAGGCATTTGTCGGTAGTTGTTTAAGTATTATATTTTGCAGTCCGTCGGGTCCTGATTTTTGTTTCGGTAATTTTTAACTATGGTTTTTATTTCGGAAACTGTGGCAGGGTCTATTCGTAAGTCTTTGTTCCTGTGTAGGTCAGTGTAGTTTTGAATTGTCTCGTGTACGTCTCGTTTCAAGTCTGCGTTTGACATATTAGCATCTTGTTTTATATATGTTTTTTCAAGTTTGCCAATTATCCCGCTTTGTCTGCTGGCGTCGTTGCGTAATTCTTGTCAGTTAATTTGAGTGGAGGTATGGATGTTGGTCTCCGCGTCAGTCTTTTTGCGGTTTCCCAGCTTTGTGATGGTATGAATTTTAAGTCGCTAATATTCGCAAAATTCGAAGTTGCGATATATGGGAGAAGAACTAAGAATTTTGAGACCTTTCTAACGATGTATAATATTTTATATGTTTTCTTTAGAGAAATATCGAATAGTGTGGATAGTTGCCGCACTTTGCATTTCAACATTAACTATACACACAGATTGCTTTACAAGCTAAATCGTAAAAGATACGAATAAACTTTGTCAAATATATTATATTTTTTCACTTTTTTATTATTGTTCTGTCAGTTATGTAATTATTTAGAAAAATATAAACGTTGGAAAATATTTTCTATTCTGTTACGATTAAAATAACTTTTGCGCAAAAGAATGAAATGCAACTCATAATTTTACATTCTTGATAAAAATTGAATAAAAAGCAAAACTCATATGAAATATAGGTGCAATAAAACATTATGCTAAACTAGCGTTCCAATAGTGTGGCATGACAGATTTTATCTCGAAGACAAATTGCTGCGATAACTCGGATACATTCAAGTAAGAATATTACGAACACTAGAATGATGATAGTTGAAATTCTATATTATTAATCTGTGCGTGCGCAACATTTTAAGATATGTTTTCCTGAATGCAAAAGTTGCGTTAATAATCAGGATATTCAGATATATTACACAGATCGAATAAAAAAAACTGAAAATTTGTAATTTAATTAGTGTAATGTTATGTTGCACAGTTTATTGATTAATTAAGAAACATTCTTATTTTTATGATAATTAAATATATTTTTAAGATTACACACACGCATTATATTAGCATTACCAAAAAAATTTTCCCAATTTTTTTTCCCCTAAATTTTTTTTCCAAAAAATTTTTTTCCTCAAATTTTTTTCCCAAAAAATCAAAGACTATCCATGGCTTTCCCCAATATTTGTTATACAAAAAAAATTTTTTCCCAATTTTTTTTCCAAAAATTTTTTTTCTCAATTTTTTTTTTCAAAAATGTTTTTCCCCTAAAAAGTCAAAGACTATGGTATAGTCCATGGTTTATGGTAATAAAATATTTTCCGAAACTAAAATCATGAGGAAACATAATATTATGTGAAAGAAGTGTCTTTTCATATCATTATTAGTACAAAATATCTATCAAAACAACAAAGTCTCTGCATTGTGAGAAATAAATACCCCCAAGTTAAATAATAAAAACTGTAAAATTCCGATGCCAAAAATATTTAAACTAATTCACGACTAAGTAGGAGTATAGATGCAAAGGTTAATTATAATATTTACAATATTAATATAATACACAACAAAAAACAAACTTCAATATCTCTAAATGAGTTTCTTTATTGTAAATTGAATATTAAAAAGGTTATGAAAAGTTTGAAATTACTGAACTGTGTTTCCCAAAAACTAATCATTTTTTTACATTGCTATATATACACACAGCTATTCACAAAATAAAAACTTGACCTTTCTAAATGATGAAACGTGACCCTTCCAAATGAATCAAGTACACATTGATATTTATGTGACAAAATACAGCTTCCTTATTGGTCACTGAAAGTATCGGCCATAAAACAGTTCATCCATCGCCAAATAGGACATGCTCTATATAAAATTTTTGTGTCATTATGAAAGCATTTAGACAAAAACTGCTTTTGAAATTTTCACAATGGGAAAATTTAACAAAGACATTTTTTGAAGATTTTAAAAAAAAGTTTATGGGTAAAAAACCGAATTTAGACGGAGAGCTGAGCGCAATTTTGTTCCTTTAATATAACATGTGAATACCAGTATTTGATTTGTATATTATTAATTAATTAAATTGATTGATTCGAATTGACACTCACTAATTATAATTTTGATGCACTTTTCTGAATGTTATATCATTCGAGTTAATAAAGTTTGATTGAAGTCTGAAATAATTGATTTGAATGAGTACCAAACTAAGTCAAATATTATTTCAATTACAAATACAAATTTAATGTAAATGTTTTTTTTAATTAATTTGTTAATAGCATTTGTTCTGTTTTATAATATGCTAAGTTTTTTTTACCATTATTTTAAAAATATTAGGACTCATTCAAGTTAATTAAATTTATCTTCATCTCGATTAATTGTAAATGTTTCAGGTTTTTGCATTGTTATTTCATTAACAATTTTAATCCAGTCATATAAACTATTTTGATTGGATTAACTAATTATTTGCTCGAATACTTTTTATTTCAATGTTTCCTTATTGAAAATTTTTATCGAGTTGTATAAATTATTTTGTAATTATTCTTTCGATTAACTTTTATTCCAAATTATTTATTTTATTACCAATATTGACTGAAGCCAATATTTGTATGAAAAAATTTTAAACGATAACCACTTTTGAAATTTTCATGACGAGAAAGTTTAATGAAAACATTTTTAAAGATTTTTTCATAAAGTTTTTGAAAATGTTCTCGTAAAATTTGCTCTTTGTGGTAATATTAAAATGGGGTTTGTTTAATTTTTTTTTATTCAAATGTTGGTTTTCCTATAAAAGGAGCATGTAGTCTTTTAAATAAGCTTCGATGCTTCGAAACCTGGAAGCGTGAGTTGCGCCTGGTAATTGTTAAAATTTTTACAATTCTCTCTTTTTGTGTTGATTCTCCGCAGATTTCACATTGACAAAATTGTTTGTGTCCTTCAGGATATTGAGTGGCTGCCAACACGTCCTTGGCCTGAAACTTTCTGCTGGAATTTTTTAGCCTCCGTCAGCATTAGAACCGCCTCACCTCTGCTTCGAAGTTGATGTTCAGCATATCGGGCACGCTAGCCATTGCTCCATCGGATTATTTGTAAAGATAAGTTTTTATGTACTGCATGTCTTGTCTGCATAATGAAATTTTAAAAAAATATTCCAAGTCCCTAGGTATGCCTAAACGTGGATTTGAACTGTCTTTACCGATGCCTTGGTGTTTCTGGTGTACGGATTTTTTTAACAAAGTTTTTGCCATTTTATTTTTATCAAATATTCCAAAATATCTAACCATGAATTTTTAAACAAAGTTTTTGCCGTTTTATTTTTATCAAATATTCAAAGATGTCAAATAAAGAGATATCTACTCATGGATTTTGAAACAAATCCATTTTTGTCGTTTTATTTTTATCAAATATTCGAAGATATCAAATAAAGAGATATCTATTCATGGATTTTTAAACAAGGTTTTTGCTGTTTTATTTACATCAAATATTCAAAGCTATCTGTTTATATCAGTGATTCTCAAAGTGGTCCACATGGACCCCCAGGGGCCCATGTCAACTTTTAAGGAGTCCACGGCGGCAAAAACGAAATTGGGGGGTCCACACGAAATAAAATGGGGGTCCACGGCAGTGCATTACAATAAATACACCATGTTAAAATCTATTTATTTACGTTAAACGATAATATAATACAAAGATTTACAATAAATCTTTTGATATAGTTGGCAATATTTAGAAACGATTCAAGAAGAAAAGAAAAAAATACATATTTATATAAAGTGTATAAGTTGTAACATGTAGGCATTCGAGTTGTGGTTAAACTATATGCTGGCTGTTGAAAAGCTTAATTTTGGTAAGATTTTTGCCCTCAGAATTTATAAATACCAAATATAGAGGTTTAAATGGCAATTTAACGAAGTGTGATATAGATACCACTTATTTGGATTCGATAAACAAAATTTTATTTGAATTTTAGTCCCTTCAGCAACGGATTTGGACTCAAGTGTTTTGAACTAAACTTTTAGATATTTAAATTACACAGGTAATTTTGTGCTTTGGTGGACAGTAAGTTACAGATATAGTTTATTTCTGGGTTGGTTATTGAAGAAAGTTGCTTATATGAAATGTTTACTAGGTTTGGTAGTGCTTAATGATGTTTCTGATTATTATAGCAGTTCTACTATCAGTTGTTCCACGTGGATTAATGTTGTAACTGGTTGCATGGCATCGTATCTTAAGGCAAATTGCTGGAACTTCCCGTACCGTGAATTAAATTTTTTAAAAAACTTTTAAATTTTTTAAAAAACTTTTAAATTTTTTTGAAAACATTAAAAAATAGATTTTTGAGAATTTTAAAATTTCGGGAAAAAAATTGACTTTTTTGAAAAATTTGATTTTTTTTATATTTCGATTTTTTTTTATATGTACTTTTAATTTTTCTGAAAATTTTGAACTTTTTTTAAAGCAATCGTGCTGCGTTGCAGTTTTAGAGATAAATATCGAAGCGCGTAAGCGCCGCATCGCAGTCTAACGGATCGACATTGATACGGAACCCATAGAAATGCCAACAAAATTTATACTTATTATTAAAATCTCTATAAAATATCTGATAATTTGATATGCATTTGTCTAATGATCATTTTTGACCGCCAAATGGCATTTTTTTACTTTTTTCATTCGATCTATGAAACCGCTAGACCGGCCTTCGAAAAATTATTATACCCACAAGACAATTCACCTGACGTTTAATTGATGCTTCTACGTGCCCGGGAAGTCTGTGAAAAATTAAAAAAACTAACTAACTTTTCATCCATTTTTTGGGCATTTTTACTCATGAAATCTTTAAGCAATTATAACTTTTGAGAGACTCATCATAGAATATTGATGTTTTCAGGTGAAATATTCTAAATCAAGAGATTTTTAATTTAGTATGAAATTTTTTAAAATACCTCTTACCGTTCGCAAGATATATCCCAAAAACAATCTCAAATTTTCAAGTTTGAAACAGTTAAACGCCTATATCTCGGAAAATATTAAACATAGGGTCATGATGTATATTAATGCGCATTTAAAATAGGTATCTGCAGGTGCAAAAATTTTTATCATAACTCCAACCGTTCCCGAGATATTCGCTAAAAACCAATCGCTCCTTTTCACATATTAAAAAAAAAATATTATCCATGGATTTTACTAAGATTTAATCGATTTTTTTATCCATGTATTTTACTAAGTTTCAAGACCTTTTTTATAGACTATTATTATTGTCTTTCTTTCTATTACAGGTGCTATTAAATATATGTATATATTAAATATATGTTGATTTGCATGTCATAATTTGATCAGAAGCACCCAAGTTATGAAGGTGGATCACGTCAGAAAATGCATATGCATATGTCGAAAAAATATATTTAAAATTTAGGTAAAAATTATGTTTTTATATAGAATCATATTTATTCATTAAATCTACATTAAAAAGGCAAGTTGGTCTAATAATATGTTACATCTTACATTATTAATACATTTAGTTTAAATATTTGCTTCTTCAATATAAACCGAACCGAATATTGCTATGTTTTTTCATAATGTAATTAAATGTAAGACAATAATTAAATTTGAATTAATATTAATTAATAATTAATAAATATCAAGTTAAAACAGTGGATAAAGCATGAATAGCACGAATAAGGTTTTTGATATTTATTATATTCAAATTGAGAGAAATGTGTTTAAAAAGAGTATTAAAAACCCGTGATATCTTTGTATATTTCATAAAAGTGAAACGGCAAAAACTTTATTCAAAAATCTGTGGATAGATATCTTTGAATATTTTATAAAAATAAAACGGCAAAAACTTTCATAATAGTCAATGATTTGAACTTGATATTTATTATATTCAAATTGAATAAATGAGTTTTAAAAAAAATCATGAATAGCAGTCCATTTTACTTAATTTGAATAATATCAAGTTAAAACCTATCCTTAGAATAATTTTTAATTTTTATTACAGGTGCTTAAGACTTATAAGATTGCCTTAAAAGGAACCATAAATCCTGGGTCTTCCCTATAGTAGTGGAAAAATATAATCAACAACTAGTTGGACAAAGTGTTTTTGATGAAAAGGACCAAATTATCCTGTTTGATGAGCTTTCAGGGCGTGTACCACTGGAAAACAACAAAAACTTTGGTTGCAACATCGGAATTTTTAGCAAAAAAATAGATTTGTTTTCGCTATTTTGGAAATATTTTGACTGATTCCAAAAGATTTTCGGACGCTGATTTCAGAAATGCTATCTATTTTGGATAAACCCACACACACGCCGCAAAAAATCGAAATCTTTGGTTGCAAAATCGATTTCTTTTTTAAAAAATCGGCTTTTCTTTGCGATTTTCAAAATGTTTTGATTGGTTTTGATTGATTTTGGGACGCTGATTTCGAAAATATTATCCGTTTTTGGATAAATCCACATACCGCTGCGAAAAATTGAAATCGTTGGTAGCAAAACCAAAATTTTACTAATGAAATTAAATTTTTTTTTCGCGATTTTCAAAATGTTTTGACCAATTCTGATAGTTTTCGAGGCGCTGATTCCGAATATGAAATCAGTTTTTGAAAAAAAAAATTCTTCTGCCCTTGGTACCAAATTGAAGTTTGAAAAATTGCCAACTTTGAAGCTGATTTTAACTATGAAGACGATGATAAATTTGTATTTTTTTTGGTTTGGTATAAAGATTGTACTTTAGTCTATACAAAGCATTAATTAAAATTATTAATTTCATTCATTAAGTGCCTTAAAATTGCATTTGAAAGTCACGATTTTGGCCAATTTTGGCTGCTCCTGATAGACTGTCTTTTTATCGGAAAAATAATAAGATTTTTAAATTACACCAAAGTAGGTTTGGTTTACTGCTAACCAGGCGTAAATATGAATTTATTAAAAATTATCCTCCTACTTTCTCTTATCTTTTATATATATATATATATATATATATATATATTATGTCGATTTTTGTAATACTGATACTCAATAAATTTAATTCTATCTATATGTCTTATTTATTTACACAGTTTGAAAAATTATTGGCTCCAAATATTTTTTTCAGTCAAATGGGGTTCGAACTGGCGAACTTGGAATTGATACTCTGGCCTAAACCGTATCTTTACGACCTCGGCCATTCGCACATTCGGCATACTACATTTTTAGGAAACTTATATCTTTCAGTTTGAAAATAACACTTTATATTTTTACAAAAGACTGCGGTTTTGTGTGACAAATTGGCCGAGGTCGTTAAGTGACCACTACGATTGCTCAGCGTGTCTCGGTTCGATTCCAGAAGAGGCACAAAAAATCAAATGTCTAGTTTTTCATAATTATCAAATATTAGTTCAAAATATTAAATTCAGGTGTCGCATTTCGACCTTGACACTTAGAATATTTCTGAAAAACTCAAGGTTTGCACTTGACTGTAAGAGAGATACACAAAGAAAAAAAAAAAAAGTAGAGGAAGAACTGGGGAAAGAGAGGGGTAGAGGCAGATGATGAATAAGAGAGATGTGTATGATACATATTCTTTATTAAAATTCAATATTAATACAATATAGGAATAAAAATAACTTTTATCATCAATAACTTAAATAGCCGAGTGGTTTAAGTGACCGCATACTCGGTGAAATCACTCTGGAGGCACAAGGTGAGACGGATCGAGTCCAGCTGAAGGCAACGACGACCAACTCTGAAGCAGAAAAAATGGAGCAGTGCTGGTGAATGGCTGTTGGCGAGCGCAAAGGGTCCTGAAACGAACACACGAAGTGATGGTCAACCTGAGGTCCATGATGCGAGAGGTTACACGCAGAGAGACACATTGCGGAAGATGCATGCCGAACCCAAAAATCTACCCAAAAACCACAACATTCGAAAAAAACACCAAAAAGGAAAAAAAATGTGAAAAAAAGCGAAAAAAGGAAAAAAAAGGAGGAAGAGGGGAGGAGGAGGAGGAAGGAGGGGGTGGAGAGCCTAAAAAAAACCCCTTAAGTCCCAGATCAATTTTTCTCTTTTCTGTTCAGCGTTGAAACTTTTTTATGTTTTTTAGTGTTCCCTCACACCAATTCCCAAAGTCAACACTCGAATGAAATCAAGTCCACGTTGAAATTTTCACAACGAGAAAAAATTACTGGGACTTAGTTAAAATATTTAACTTTGCCCCAATAAAATTTTCTCGTTGTGAAATATTCAATGTGAGCCTCATTCATTCGAATGTTGGCTTTGGGATAATACAGCATGCATAAATAACTCGTCTGTCTTAATTGAAAAGGTTTCAGAAAATTTGGACTTAGAAAAAAAAATTATCGAGAAAAAAAAAATTCTTCGATAAAATTATAATCAGAAAATTTGGACTTAGAAAAAAAAATTATTCGAAAAAATTATAATCAGAAAATTTGGACTTAGAAAAAAAAAATTATTCGAAAAAACTATAATCAGAAAATTTGGACTTAGAAAAAAAAAATTATTCGAGAGAATTATTTAATAAATCGATGAAATGAAATGATATTAATCGAATCAAAATTGTTTATACGACTTGATAAAACATGTGAAACCTTTACAATTAATCGAGACAAAAAAATAAATATAGCTGACTTGAATAATATACAAATTATTGGAAAAAGCCAAAAAAAAAATTTAATAAAACTTGTAAAATGAAATAATAAAAAATGTTCAAAAACTTGAACATTAAAAACTTCAAAACTGTTATAAAGCTGATTGTTATCCTATAGAAATTGAGTTAAATAATTTTTACAACTTGAATAGAATAATAAACTTGTAAACAAAATTAAATTTTGTCTAATCATTCAAGTCAACTCTTTGAAACTTTGATTGTATGTCTTGATCAAAACGGTTTTTAGCAATAAAAGAATAAAAATCTATCATTTAGCTATGCAGCGACATAATTAAAAATTTAAAATAAAACTACAGTAAAAGACTTTTAAAGCTGCATCTAATTAACAACTTGGTAAGTCAATTCAATTAGATATTTGAAAGAATTTGATCAAAACCAACAATCGTGTTATCCATAAATAAGAATATTCATGCAGTCAATATCGCTTGGGGAAAACACATGATTCTTGATACTGGAAATGTCAAATACAAATACAAATATTTTTTTTGTATAATAATGAACAAGAGTTGTAATAAAAAAGAGATTTTTGTAACAAAGTAAATTTGTAACTTGTAATTTGTAACAAAATACCATCAATTTAGGAGTTACTTAAGGTAAGGTGCTAGGGCCCCTTCAACAAATAAGTAATCAAAGCATACAAAAAGCTGTATTGGTTAACTAATCATTTAGCAACAAAAATTTAATATATAAGAATTCTGAATTCCACACAAAATAGTGTTATTTATAGAATAAAAGAATTCATAAAAGGCACTTGTATAAATAAATAAAAAAAACTGAATCAACATGTTTTCCCCATAGCAAATTAAATAAGAACAACAGCTTTTACACATATGTCTGCCAAATTATTTTAAAATCTTTTATTAGCATAATAGTTGTTGATGAATTAACAAAAAAAAAAGTATTTTATGTATTAAAAATTAATAAAGTACACCCTATTGAAAAAATGATATTGACTCAATAAGTATGATATAAACAATATTTTCAGCAGATATATGTATACAACTATATTAATAATGCACGAGCCAGAAAATATTCCACTAAAATATATACAGGTTGCCTTATAAATGATATCAGATAACAAAAGGACAAGTTCTCAAAAAATCTTCCAATCAATTTTGATTTATTGATTTCATTTAATATGAAAAACAAGCATTAAATACATATTTAATAAGAAGTATTATTATTACAAGCATAAAAGTAGCATATAATACAAAGTCCGTCAATAATTGTAAACTCTGTTCAAAAAATAAATTATAAATAATACCTTCTTACTTATTTCTATTCAAATTATAGTTTTATTAAAGATTACAAACAATATTGAGTCGAAATAAAGATTTTCAAAATTATTTGACTGCTTTAAATTCAAAATTGAGAAAAACTTAATGCATTTATATATATATATATATATATATATATATATATATATATATAGACATAAGTTAAATATTGAATATTTAAAACTCTATAGGCACAACAGATATGGTACAATAAATGCCTGTATATAATTCCAGAAATATATCCTTTGACTCGCTTTGTATAAAACATGCTTTGCACTTACATTGTTCGATATCCTCTATAGCAGCTCCCAGAACACAAATCCAATACACAAACCACCTCTAGAGCATCTGCCAGAAATCTCAAGTACTCGACACAAAATCACTACTTTAGAACCACTTTAGTCTTTTACAAGTCTATTTGATATGTTGCAATTGTCCGAGTAAGTCTTTACACAATATACGACACACGGCTTATTTAGAGACTTTCGTGAATTTAGAATTCGATACAAAGAGATATGTGTTGGAAGTACTCAAATATAAGCTACAAAAGCACATATATAAATTATACTATTGATAATTGCATATTTATAAATAAAGGATACATTGACGCTGTAAATGAATTAATACCCTACAAAAGCACATATATAAATTATACTATTGATAATTGCATGTATATAATTAAAGGATACATTGGCGCTGTGAATGAATTGTTTATTAATAAAATTGATTCAAAATGGAGACCCTGAAAGAGATACTTATCAAACTATACAAGGCACTTCCACACATATCCATTTTTTCGGCTTTTAATTAACGTTTCACGATAAATTTATTATATCAAAATGATCTACTAAATTAATTACACGTTTTGATGCTTAAATTAATTAAAACTAATCAAGGATTTAATTAAAATCATAATTAACCCGACAGCGTGTTAATTCACCAAAATTTCTTTGGAAGTTATCAACATGTGTCAGAATGACTGTCACCTCTTGTACAATTTAAAGCGCGAAATTCAAACTTGAAATTTAAACTTGAAATTTAAACTTTGTGAAATTCACCAAAAGTAAATGGTATTGTTTGAAATGTATAACAGTTTGTAATTTAATTGCAAATATGCTTTGATACAATATTTTTAATATGATTTAAAATTTTCACCGGCAAAAATTTTCTCGAATCTAATTAGATTTTAAAGTACATCGAGTTGCTGTAGAGAATTATAATACTAGACAAGAATAAAAACAATTTAATTATCACATATTCAAAGAGCTTGCTTTGCTTTTTACCGTATATCTTCAAATAGGTGTTTTCATAAAGTTTAAATTTCAAGTTTGAATTTCGCGCTTTAAATTGTACAAGAGGTGACAGTCATTCTGACACATGTTGATAACTTCCAAAGAAATTTTGGTGAATTAACACGCTGTCGGGTTAATTATGATTTTAATTAAATCCTTGATTAGTTTTAATTAATTTAAGCATCAAAACGTGTAATTAATTTAGTAGATCATTTTGATATAATAAATTTATCGTGAAACGTTAATTAAAAGCCGAAAAAATGGATATGTGTGGAAGTGCCTTGTATAGTTTGATAAGTATCTCTTTCAGGGTCTCCATTTTGAATCAATTTTATTAATAAACAATTCATTCACAGCGCCAATGTATCCTTTAATTATATACATGCAATTATCAATAGTATAATTTATATATGTGCTTTTGTAGGGTATTAATTCATTTACAGCGTCAATGTATCCTTTATTTATAAATATGCAATTATCAATAGTATAATTTATATATGTGCTTTTGTAGCTTATATTTGAGTACTTCCAACACATATCTCTTTGTATTGAATTCTAAATTCACGAAAGTCTCTAAATAAGCCGTGTGTCGTATATTGTGTAAAGACTTACTCGGACAATTGCAACATATCAAATAGACTTGTAAAAGACTAAAGTGGTTCTAAAGTAGTGATTTTGTGTCGAGTACTTGAGATTTCTGGCAGATGCTCTAGAGGTGGTTCGTGTATTGGATTTGTGTTCTGGGAGCTGCTATAGAGGATATCGAACAATGTAAGTGCAAAGCATGTTTTATACAAAGCGAGTCAAAGGATATATTTCTGGAATTATATACAGGCATTTATTGTACCATATCTGTTGTGCCTATAGAGTTTTAAATATTCAATATTTAACTTATGTCTATATATATATATATATATATATATATATATATATATATATAAATGCATTAAGTTTTTCTCAATTTTGAATTTAAAGCAGTCAAATAATTTTGAAAATCTTTATTTCGACTCAATATTGTTTGTAATCTTTAATAAAACTATAATTTGAATAGAAATAAGTAAGAAGGTATTATTTATAATTTATTTTTTGAACAGAGTTTACAATTATTGACGGACTTTGTATTATATGCTACTTTTATGCTTGTAATAATAATACTTCTTATTAAATATGTATTTAATGCTTGTTTTCATATTAAATGAAATCAATAAATCAAAATTGATTGGAAGATTTTTGAGAACTTGTCCTTTTGTTATCTGATATCATTTATAAGGCAACCTGTATATATTTTAGTGGAATATTTTCTGGCTCGTGCATTATTAATATAGTTGTATACATATATCTGCTGAAAATATTGTTTATATCATACTTATTGAGTCAATATCATTTTTTCAATAGGGTGTACTTTATTAATTTTTAATACATAAAATACTTTTTTTTTGTTAATTCATCAACAACTATTATGCTAATAAAAGATTTTAAAATAATTTGGCAGACATATGTGTGTAAAAGCTGTTGTTCTTATTTAATTTGCTATGGGGAAAACATGTTGATTCAGTTTTTTTATTTATTTATACAAGTGCCTTTTATGAATTCTTTTATTCTATAAATAACACTATTTTGTGTGGAATTCAGAATTCTTATATATTAAATTTTGTTGCTAAATGATTAGTTAACCAATACAGCTTTTTGTATGCTTTGATTACTTATTTGTTGAAGGGGCCCTAGCACCTTACAAGTAGTAACTCCTAAATTGATGGTATTTTGTTACAAATTACAAGTTACAAATTTACTTTGTTACAAAAATCTCTTTTTTATTACAACTCTTGTTCATTATTATACAAAAAAAATATTTGTATTTGTATTTGACATTTCCAGTATCAAGAATCATGTGTTTTCCCCAAGCGATATTGACTGCATGAATATTCTTATTTATGGATAACACGATTGTGGTTTTGATCAAATTCTTTCAAATATCTAATTGAATTGACTTACCAAGTTGTTAATTAGATGCAGCTTTAAAAGTCTTTTACTGTAGTTTTATTTTAAATTTATTTATTATGTCGCTGCATAGCTAAATGATAGATTTTTATTTTTTTATTGCTAAAAACCGTTTTGATCAAGACATACAATCAAAGTTTCAAAGAGTTGACTTGAATGATTAGACAAAATTTAATTTTGTTTACAAGTTTATTATTCTATTCAAGTTGTAAAAATTATTTAACTCAATTTCTATAGGATAACAATCAGCTTTATAACAGTTTTGAAGTTTTTAATGTTCAAGTTTTTGAACATTTTTTATTATTTCATTTTACAAGTTTTATTAAATTTTTTTTTTGCTTTTTCCAATAATTTGTATATTATTCAAGTCAGCTATATTATTTTTTGTCTCGATTAATTGTAAAGGTTTCACATGTTTTATCAAGTCGTATAAACAATTTTGATTCGATTAATATCATTTCATTTCATCGATTTATTAAATAATTCTCTCGAATAATTTTTTTTTTCTAAGTCCAAATTTTCTGATTATAGTTTTTTCGAATAATTTTTTTTTTCTAAGTCCAAATTTTCTGATTATAATTTTTTCGAATAATTTTTTTTTCTAAGTCCAAATTTTCTGATTATAATTTTTTCGAAGAATTTTTTTTTTCTCGATAATTTTTTTTTTCTAAGTCCAAATTTTCTGAAACCTTTTCAATTAAGACAGACGAGTTATTTATGCATGCTGTATTATCCCAAAGCCAACATTCGAATGAATGAGGCTCACATTGAATATTTCACAACGAGAAAATTTTATTGGGGCAAAGTTAAATATTTTAACTAAGTCCCAGTAATTTTTTCTCGTTGTGAAAATTTCAACGTGGACTTGATTTCATTCGAGTGTTGACTTTGGGAATTGGTGTGAGGGAACACTAAAAAACATAAAAAAGTTTCAACGCTGAACAGAAAAGAGAAAAATTGATCTGGGACTTAGGGGGGTTTTTTTAGGCTCTCCACCCCCTCCTTCCTCCTCCTCCTCCTTCTCTTCCCCTTTTTCTCTTTTTTTCGCTTTTTTCACATTTTTTTTCCTTTTTTGGTGTTTTTTTTTCGCATGTTGTGGTTTTGGGTAGATTTTTGGGTTCGGCATGCATCTTCCGCAATGTGTCTCTCTGCGTGTAACCTCTCGCATCATGGACCTCAGGTTGACCATCACTTCGTGTGTTCGTTTCAGGACCCTTTGCGCTCGCCAACAGCCATTCACCAGCACTGCTCCATTTTTTCTGCTTCAGAGTTGCTCGTCGTTGCCTTCAGCTGGACTCGATCCGTCTTACCTTGTGCCTGCCTCCAGAGTGATTTCACCGAGTATGCGGTCACTTAAACCGCTCGGCTATTTAAGTTATTGATGATAAAAGTTATTTTTATTCCTATATTGTATTAATATTGAATTTTAATAAAGAATATGTATCATACACATCTCTCTTATTCATCATCTGCCTCTACCCCCTCTTTCCCAGTTCTTCCTCTACTTTTTTTTTTCTTTGTGTATCTCTTACAGTCAAGTGCGAACCTTGAGTTTTTCAGAAATATTCTAAGTGTCAAGGTCGAAATGCGACACCTGAATTTAATATTTTGAACTAATATTTGATAATTATGAAAAACTAGACATTTGATTTTTTGTGCCTCTTCTGGAATCGAACCGAGACACGCTGAGCAATCGTAGTGGTCACTTAACGACCTCGGCCAATTTGTTACACAAAACCGCAGTCTTTTGTAAAAATATAAAGTGTTATTTTCAAACTGAAAGATATAAGTTTCCTAAAAATGTAGTATGCCGAATGTGCGAATGGCCGAGGTCGTAAAGATACGGTTTAGGCCAGAGTATCAATTCCAAGTTCGCCAGTTCGAACCCCATTTGACTGAAAAAATATTTGGAGCCAATAATTTTTCAAACTGTGTAAATAAAGAGACATATAGATAGAATTAAATTTATTGAGTATCAGTATTACAAAAATCGACATAAATATATATATATATATATATATATATATAAAAGATAAGAGAAAGTAGGAGGATAATTTTTAATAAATTCATATTTACGCCTGGTTAGCAGTAAACCAAACCTACTTTGGTGTAATTTAAAAATCTTATTATTTTCCGATAAAAAGACAGTCTATCAGGAGCAGCCAAAATTGGCCAAAATCGTGACTTTCAAATGCAATTTTAAGGCACTTAATGAATGAAATTAATAATTTTAATTAATGCTTTGTATAGACTAAAGTACAATCTTTATACCAAACCAAAAAAAATACAAATTTATCATCGTCTTCATAGTTAAAATCAGCTTCAAAGTTGGCAATTTTTCAAACTTCAATTTGGTACCAAGGGCAGAAGAATTTTTTTTTCAAAAAATGATTTCATATTCGGAATCAGCGCCTCGAAAACTATCAGAATTGGTCAAAACATTTTGAAAATCGCGAAAAAAAAATTTAATTTCATTAGTAAAATTTTGGTTTTGCTACCAACGATTTCAATTTTTCGCAGCGGTATGTGGATTTATCCAAAAAACGGATAATATTTTCGAAATCAGCGTCCCAAAATCAATCAAAACCAATCAAAACATTTGAAAATCGCAAAGAAAAGCCGATTTTTTAAAAAAGAAATCGATTTTGCAACCAAAGATTTCGATTTTTTGCGGGGTGTGTGTGGGTTTATCCAAAATAGATAGCATTTCTGAAATCAGCGTCCGAAAATCTTTTGGAATCAGTCAAAATATTTCCAAAATAGCGAAAACAAATCTATTTTTTTGCTAAAAATTCCGATGTTGCAACCAAAGTTTTTGTTGTTTTCCAGTGGTACACGCCCTGAAAGCTCATCAAACAGGATAATTTGGTCCTTTTCATCAAAAACACTTTGTCCAACTAGTTGTTGATTATATTTTTCCACTACTATAGGGAAGACCCAGGATTTATGGTTCCTTTTAAGGCAATCTTATAAGTCTTAAGCACCTGTAATAAAAATTAAAAATTATTCTAAGGATAGGTTTTAACTTGATATTATTCAAATTAAGTAAAATGGACTGCTATTCATGATTTTTTTAAAACTCATTTACTCAATTTGAATAATAAATATCAAGTTCAAATCATTGACTATTATGAAAGTTTTTGCCGTTTTATTTTTATAAAATATTCAAAGATATCTATCCACAGATTTTTGAATAAAGTTTTTGCCGTTTCACTTTTATGAAATATGCAAAGATATCACGGGTTTTTAATACTCTTTTTAAACACATTTCACTCAATTTGAATATAATAAATATCAAAAACCTTATTCGTGCTATTCATGCTTTATCCACTGTTTAACTTGATATTTATTAATTATTAATTAATAATAATTAAAATTTAATTATTGTCTTACATTTAATTACATTATGAAAAAACATAGCAATATTCGGTTCGGTTTTATATTGAAGAAGCAAATATTTAATTGCTTTTTAATGTAGATTTAATGAATAAATATGATTCTATATAAAAACATAATTTTTACCTAAATTTTAAATATATTTTCGACATATGCATATGCATTTTCTGACGTGGTCCACCTCATAACTTGGGTGCTTCTGATCAAATTATGACATGCAAATCAACATATTTTAATATATACATATATTTAATAGCACCTGTAATAGAAAGAAAGACAATAATAATAGTCTATAAAAAAGGTCTTGAAACTTAGTAAAATACATGGATAAAAAAATCGATTAAATCTTAGTAAAATCCATGGATAATATTTTTTTTTTAATATGTGAAAAGGAGCGATTGGTTTTTAGCGAATATCTCGGGAACGGTTGGAGTTATCATAAAATTTTTGCACCTGTAGATACATATTTTAAAGGTGCATCTTTCATTAATATACATCATGACCCTATGTTTAATATTTTT
>NW_020539716.1:0-30618 GCF_003426905.1 Ctenocephalides felis
CTGAATGATGATACACATCAAGTGTCAAAACGTTTAATGGAATAAATAATTTTGTTATTTATCTTTTTTTTTATTCGACGGTTGGGCTGCAAAAATATTACCAATATATATATATATATATATATATATATATATATATCTGTGTGTGCGTATTTGTATGTATGTATGTGTTTATGCCTCTGGGTTGCACAATACAATCTACTATCGATTTAAAACCCAAAGTGTTTGTGCAATACAACCGAAGACATATGTCCCAGATTCCCGGAACATATTCCGGCGAGTTATTTTTTTCATTTTGTCCGCCCGAAGCAAAACTATCATGAATATCACTTGACCCACATCCACCCTTGGACGTACTCGCATTTTCTCGATTTCCAAATGCACATAATTTTCCATTTACCACATGACGAGCAAAATTACGTCTGAGATATTGCCAAATGGAGTAATAAACTAGATACGAGATTTTGGTCAAGAAATAGAATGTATAAGAATTATATAATATTTTCTTCTTCCAACGTATAATGTTTTTGCTAATGTTCTGAAAACCCATTTGAGACACAAAATTTAAAAAAGCATGTGTGACTATATAAGCCAAAATTTGATCTTGTGGGTAGATCTATGAGAATTTTTAACGGATTAATATATGGGGACTTTCTTTTAAAAATATAGATTTCATAATGTATAAAGCAATCCATAATCTCTTATACCAGGCACCAAGGATGATGTGACGACCTGTAAGAATTTGCAATGGATTAACAACAGTTTTCATTTAAAAATTCAGAATGTATTTTGATGAAAAAATATAAAAATCTATACATTTAAAAAAAATAGAATTTATTGATAGGGTAGGGCGGCAATTAGACATTGAACAATTATATTGCGAAAAACAAACCAAATGAATCACAACAATTAATATATATCAAACAAACAACTATCTGACTATGTTCACTAAAACTCCCAGCTAATTCATCATTATAGAAATTTTTTTTGCTGTGCTTCAAAAACTTTTAACCTGGTCTTCATAAACTCATAGGCAGAGTAAATTGGGAGTACGTTGAAAATCGTGCTGATGAGTTTTTGGTAAAGATCGGCCGGGCCGTTTTCTTGTATAAAGTGTTAAAAAAATAATTTCGACTACTTTCATTATTTTTTTTGACGGTAGATACCATAGTCCTATAGATCACACTAAAATATTATGGCCCTACGACAAATCGTATACTTTTAAAAATTCGTCAAAGTTTGCAAAAACTAGTATCGTTGTTTTGGCTTTTGTCAAATTTAGACCTTTCATCGACGTTTGCTCAATAACGCCTGAATTTAAAAGCTATTTGATGTATGTCGGTGAGGGTTATCGTTTGTCAGTTTGTGCGACAATCTGCCAAGCCGTTATCCTCATCGTTTCTTTGTAATTTGAAAAAAAGTGTTAAACTTTTCATCGACATTTGAACTCATACTACCAAATCGACTTTAAAAAATCGAAAATTTTTGAAAGATATTAGTTGGGAGTGTTTTAGGTGAAAATCTACCGAATAGTTTTCTTGTAATTGAATTTTGAAAAAAAATGTAAGCCGATTTTCGTGGAACTTTTTTTGGCAATATATATCATGGTCTTTTAGAACTTACTGAAATATTACGCCCTTACGACGAGTAGTTTAATTTTAAAAATTCATCATCAAAGTTTGAGAAAATGAGTAATTTTTTTTACCTTTATTAAAATTAAAATTGGACGATTTACTTGGTATAACGATACAGTACTTGGTTTTAATGAACATACTAAACCATTAAAGTCTGACAGAAACTGGTTCAATTATAACATTTTTTGTTGGTTTTTGTTCAATTATGTGTAATAAATCCACCTTACTTTACATACTTTTCATCACTCATAATTAATTTATTATTTATTGATTAAGTCGATTATTTATACATATCGCGAAGTTCATGTAACTTGCCTCAAGACAAAATACTAATACTAACTAGTTGATCCTTTTAATTCCACTCAGGCGTGAACTTTTAAAGAGATTATATATCAAAAAATGAATCAGGCAATAAAATAACGTATACTTAATAATTATGTTAAGGTCTCGTGAATTAAGCAACAGTGCTCATGACCCAAAAAAATCAAAGAAAATACTTTCGTTAACAATCACGGTTATGGCTGATTATACATCTTTTTCCTTTTACTTTCAAATATTGTTGTTTCAAAATTCTCCAATTTACCGATTTGAGATATCAGTGGTGGAATCTTTTTACAAGCAAAGCTTTAAGTGCCGTACGTTTTATTGAATTGAAAAGTTCATAAAAATCTATACGAATTTATTGAGATGTGTGATAATCACCAAGAATTTGTAAGGGATTATCTAGGATTAAAATATATAAGTCTGTTTAAAGGCGAAAATTTTATTTTCTAAATGAATTGTTCAAATTTTTATCTAAATAGTAAATGTGAATCATCACAGATTAGGTCGATAATTTATGCGTATCGGAAACTTCACGCCTCTTGCCCCAAGTCAAAATGCCACTTACAATCAGTTTATAATATTATGTGATGACGTACTGTTATAAATAGAACACATTTATATATTCGGAATGTAAAACGCCCATATATGCTACCAAGATAATTGATTATTAATATCACAATTAATGCGTTTATGATAAGATAATTATGCAATGGATGTTATTACATATTATTTATGCAAATCTCCATTAGGGATTCGAATAGTAAATGCGCATGTTAAATATAATAGATAATTGTAATAATTGTAATAATTTGATTACAGTACATTACAACTAAAATGTACAAAATTAAGTTCCTTTGCTTTCCTAACTTCTTTTAATTTGTATATATAATGCTCAAATGAATAAAAAAACTATTGGTGTGTCGCTTCGTACTATACGGTAAATTGCTAGAACTTCTCTTATCGTAATTAAATATTCGAAGAATGTTAAATGTTTTCAAATAAATTACTATAGTTATTGTAACTTTCATTATTCGCATTTTATAGAAAATAGACAAAATATGAAGACCCATGCGTTTACATAAAAAGTAAATAAATGAAACATAATCAAGCGGAAGTAGAGTAAAGGACCTTACCTCATATTTATAATAAAAATTATATAAATTAAATTGCAAAGGTATAATTATTTATCTGAAGTATACAAGTTAGCTTTAGTTTTATATTTGAAGTTAATTTTTTTGTTTTGAAGTAAAACTACTTTAGGCGCGACTAGGGTGTAAGTCCGTACAAATGCAACGGAAGTCCGTTACGCCCGAACTGTTCGCTTTCGATGAGATCATTTCTATACGGGTCCATTATGATTAGTCGTCGTGTATGTGAATAGAGATCTGTCGTTGTCAAAGAAAAGAATGGTATGCAGCTGAAAGTTAAATAGAATTAGAAATTTGGAAAAAAAGAACAAGAATTGAAGAAAATAAGAAATAAAAAAAAAATAAAATATCGGTATGCGTACCGATATCAACAAGGAAATCGGCATAGATAAAGAAGCATTTTAAAGTTACATGGTAGTACAAATCTTGATTTAATGAAAAATACCTGAATCAGAAGAATATTTTACCCTGTTCCTTGAAAATAATAAAGTAAATTAAACACGTAAGCCGTGTACTAAACGTAAGTCTATTGATTAGAAATTATTTTTATATTATTTGTAGTTTCTATAAATCTTTGAGTTAAAAAAAAGTTATTAAAATCTAAAATATTCGTTAAGCAAGACAGATATTACAGCTGTTCAAAGTATGAGATTATGTATATACTTTAAAAAGTAAAAAAAAAATACAAGCAGTCAATGAATGTATGTTAATTACTTACTTAATTACATAAAATTCTTCGAACACAATTACATGATGAGTGAAGTTGCGAAACCAATACTTGTTTAGGCTTTGTTTAACATAATTTACTGTGTGAACAAATATTACTGAATTTTTTAATGAGCAATTACTTCATTTCTCTAATGAAGGTTTATTTCTAAATGCTAATTACAAAGACAAACCGATCATGTTATATTTGAAGTATGACTATAATTACATTATTGTTTTTAAATATTATACATATTTTTAATGCTAGTAAAATATATAATTTATAATTTATCATTATATAAATGTGAATAATGGTTGACACTAAAAATGTGTGCATCATGCAAATATTATTCAAAATTGTTATATGATGTATTTATTTTTACTTAAATGCCATCTTGTACAGTAGCAATAAGTTTTACTTCAATCGCGTGTTAATCTTACGCGCACTCTTTTTTTTTAAGTTTAAAAGTTTAAACTATTGTTAAGGGTTGAAGGTCAATCCAAGCAAATTTAAAATCAATTCAGACGTTTAGAAGCCTAGTCGGGATATACATCTTGACACGTTCTTAATATATATATATATATATATATATATATATATATATATATATATATATATAGTTATGTAGTCTAGTGTAAATACATACGTGGGGCTATAATATTTGCCCCCAAGCGTGATTTTAGCACATCGCGAGGATAGAAATGTATGTATGTTGACCCTCGCAAAATGCGGTTTCTACGAAACGTTGGTTTTACAATCATGGCAATGATTTTTATAGTCTTCCAGTCCTCTCGTGTCTTCTAAGCCGAGAGACACTATACGACATAGGTTGAAATAGACACATACGAACAAACATACACAGCCATATATATATTATTCTAAGACGATACAACAAACTAGTGGTACATGGCATCCTGCCTTAAAGCAAATTTCTGGGACTTACCGTACCGTAATATAATATCCGAAGTTTTGAAATATATTATTATAAAGTAACTTTAATTAACTCGTTTATATAAGTTTGCATGGAAAGTCAGTGAACTTAGCAAAGGGACGAATGAAAGATTTTAATGCATATTTCTAAGATTTATATAAACTGTATCGTAAAGTTAATTTTTTTTCTCGAAATATATAAGTAAGCCTTAGAATTCTAGCCAGGATTATAATTAAAATCAGAATATTCAAAAATAATTATTTTTTTGAAATTAAAAAAAAATAAATATTTTTTTGTTTCCCCAAACACTATAGTTTCATCAATACAAGCAAAATGTGTTTTGAATCATTCAAATCGGATGCTTCATTCTCTCAAAAACTGCGATTTTTCGAACATTTAGCTCCCTATCTCCAAAACGCTTGGATATGTCTTAGCCAAAAACAATTTACCACTTCACCTCATCATTACGATTTGAATGATTTTTGAATCATTCAAATCTAATGCCCGTTCTCTCAAAAACTAAATTTCTATTTTTAAACTCTTTGCTTCGTATCTCCGTAACGGCTGAACGTGCCTTTGCCAAAAACTAATCAGCACATCTTCTCATCAGTAGAAATCTGATGTTCATGAATTATTCAAATCGGTTGATCCGTGCGCCCGAAATAGTGGAGAAAAACTGTATCTCTATATACATATACACACACACATCCGTTTTTTCTAAGACAGGCCAAAATGTTCAAAAACCTTCGAAACGTAAAGATATGCAGAAATTTTCAGTTTCGATTATTTGACGATTACTATAACTTACCTCAAGGACCGTAAAATTGCCGTGCCACGGTAAGCTTATAGATAGCAAAGATTTTAAATTAATTTTGAATTTTAAATTTTTATTTTACATAAAACGCTATGCATCAATGGATATTAGTGTGCACAAAGCTTACACTTGAGTCTTAGAGCCATTTGTAATTGGAGGTGCTTTTGCAATTCTATCAAGATTTTATTCTAACTTCATTATTCTATCTAAACAACAAATTATCATCATAAGCTCTGAATGTTTGTGCTGATTTATGTGCTTTATGCGCATTCATTAATGCAAGAAATCAAGTCTAAATCTACAGATGATGACAGAAAACTTGATGTGGATACATTGGAAAATTCAAGATTAATTCATAAATCTTTGCTTTTTATTTGATCTATCACTCTGAAAGAACCCAAACACATTTCTAAATATCAAAATTAACTACTGTAACATATATACATATGTTGACTAACATATATACCAAAGAGTTCTTTAAGAGATTTTTATTAATTATCGACGTTACGGAACAAAGTACATTCCATCTCATTTATTACATTCCATCTAATATTATTTATGGTACGGGATGTTCCAGCGATTCGCCGTACCAAATTTACCAGAAATGAAACTAGCTAGTGTGGTGTTATATGCTACACCACACTAGTTTGTTTCAAATTTGGAAAATTTGGTACGGCTTTCAAATGTCGGCGCAATAACAGCCTCTACTTGTTTATCTATGAACAGCCTCTATTATCTATGAACAGCCTCTAGCTGGCATAGAAACGCAGACACAAAATGCATTGGAAAAATTTAAACAAGAAATTTTAATCATTCTTTTTTCGTGAAAAAGTTTTTTGTGTGTGTATTAATAATATCTGAAAAAATAGTTTAAAAGAATTGCTGAGTAAATATACCAAAACGATGATTTTTTTGCAATTTTTGTATGGGAGACCACTAAGAGGACGTCCCAGGGGTTGAACCATGGGCCAGGGCTGGATCGACCTTTCGAAGTTAGTGTAGTCGGTCATACATTTGGACATGATTAGGGCACTCTAAATGAGTCAAAACGAATTTTTCAAAATTCAACCCTTATCTTTTGGTCAATGCAGAGAGGTATGTTTTCCTCAGCAAAGTATCTTATTTTGATTCTTAGTATCCAAAATCATATGTGCCTAAGCGACTTTTAAATCGACCTGCCCAATTATATATATATATATATATATATATATAATATATATTCTTTTTTTCATTTTCCATCTAATGCCTATTTAATTTTTCTCTCCGACGGGTCACTCATAAATGATGAGCATTTAAGCATGCCACATTAAGGTATTAGAGAAATAGCAAAACGTGTTTTGAAATTAACTCTGTTTCACTCTTTCTGTATTATTGTGAACTCAGAAAAATAGAATACAGCCCAACAGTCGTCGTCCAACTCGTTTGTACTGTGAGGCTTATAAAATCCTACAAGATTCCTGTCAGTAATCCCTTGAGCACACTACATGGAATACACTTGTACTATGGATGGCTTAGAAGAAGACATCATATAGATACAACGGGGTTTATACATACATAAATAGACACATACATGTATATTTATACTTATACTCGTATCGGTAATATGTAGACTACTTTAAGTACTTGAGGAGCATCTCTACTAAAGTTGGATACTGCACAACAGAAACCAGGGAAAAGATAGCAAAGTCAAAGTGGATTTCACAAAAAAGTTTACTCTATTAACGAAAAAACTGAAACCTCATAAAATTAATAAAATGTTAAATGTTAATTTTTATAATCAAACTAACCGGAAGGTATGTGCTTAAAAATTTCGAATTATATAATAGAGATAACATAACAATAATTCTATAGGCTGTCCTCTTATTCTTAATCAACTATCCTTTAATGTTCCAAGGCTATCTACGCGTTCACAATTTTTTTTCAATTATCCTACTCCTAAATCTAATGCTCTCTTAAACTCGCCTATTCTGCTTATGTCTTCTAACTTTAACTTAATTAATATTGAAATGGATGTTCACAACACTTCACCTAATCAAATAATCTCCATCTGCACAAGTTAACCTATTTATTTTCTTTTCAAATATCTCATTATTTTATCTTATTCTGTTTAAAAATAATATTGTTACATTTTGCATTATATGCAATTTTATGTTAAGCATTTTATGTTAATAACTATATATTGTAATTTTGTATATATTTTAATTATTATTCATTATGTAAAATAATTGTATTTTTGAATCCTCTTGGAAGAAATTTGTGGGCTATATATTTAAATAAATAAATAGATAAATAATGAATAACGCTTCAATAACGTATTAAACTAGTGGGGTGGGTGGCATCGTGCCCTCAGGCAAATTGCTGGAACTTCCCGTACCGTAAAGAAATGTTCGAGAAATACTGAATGTTTTCAAATTATTATAAAGATTGTAACATTGTCTAATATTTATAAGAATTATATAAACTGAATTGCAAAGTTAAAATTATTTGTTTAAAGTATATTAGAACTGTAGTCAGAATTAAAAATAAAATCTGAAACGACTGGACCTGCCTTTGCAAAACACTAATCAGCTCTTCTCCCTATCAATAGGAATCGAATGTTTTTTGAACCATTCAAATCGGTTGATCCATGCGCCCGAAAACGTGACTGGAAATTTGTATCCATACATACATACACACACACACACATCCATTTTTTCTGAAGTATGCCAAAATGTTCAGAAACCTTCAAAACGTCGAGAAATGTAAAAATTTCCAATTCCGATTTTCGACCCATTACAATAACTTACCCTACGAGAAGTTAATTAGCTCCATCGTGCTTAAAATTGTGGGATTTCAATTGGAAGCTTCATATTCGATACTCAACTCAGTCAACCTGATATTGAGCAGTAGTGATATTAGCTTGCATTAAAAATTTAAACCGGGATTGCTGCATCAATAAAAATTTATCACTATTACAGAAATTGTAATAATCATCACATAAAAAAGGACAGGCATTTGGGTCACTATCTACTATAAAACCATGTCATTAAAAGAACTCAGCACAGCACAGATCATGACAGCTTAATTGATGTTAAACTAGCGGGGTAAATGGCATCGTGCCTTAAGGCAAATTGCTGGAACTTCCCGTACCGTAATTAAAAATCTTGGATCGGAACCCAAAAATATTTACCCAAAATGTGTACACATTATTAAAATCTCTATAAAATATCTGATAATTTGATGTGCATATGTCCAATAAATATTTTTGACCACCTAATGACATTTTTTTAACTTATTTTTGTTGAGAGTCCATAACCGCTAAACCTGCCTTCCCAAAAATTTAATTAGTTTTTCACCTTGCCAATACAAGTAAAATATTTTTTAATTATTAAAATCGGACGCTTCATTCTCCTAAAAACTGAGTTACCATTTTTGTCACTTTTTGCCCCGTGTCTTCGAAACGGCTAGACCTGCCTTCGCCAAAAACTAATCAGCCCGTCTCCTTATCCATACGAATCGAATGTTTTTAGAATTAATCAAATCGATTGATCCGTGTTCCTGAAATCGTCGACGAAAATTTGTGTCCGCACACACACATACGTAGGGCGGTATTTTGTCCGACATACTCAGACAAAACACCAGTCTGGGATGCATAAAAGCATTTCCTTTGCTATACAAAAAAAAAACACACACACACACTTATACATCCATTTTTTCTAAGGTATGCTAAAATGTTCAGAAATCATTGAAACATAATAATATATAAACATTTTCATTTTCCATTTTTTTGCAATTACTATAACCTCCCTACGGGAAGTTAAATATTAGTAGAAACTTTAATAAAAGTTGATTTTTCTAATTATTTCTGTTTCACAATCCGCCCTCCAATTTTTAACGTTTGGTTACCCAACAAAATATTTTCATTAGAACAGGTGCCAGGTAATGTATTTTTTTATTATCAGAGAAAATATAGCAGGGGTACGATTTAAGCAAGGTAGATGTTTATGTCTATGTATGTATTTATTTTTACATGTGTGCACCGACGTAAGCCAGTCAGAATATTCCATCTCGTATTGAATTGTAAACCGATTTCATTTGAAGTGATTTTGAGGGACGCCTTTTGTGAATATACTGTGAATACATACAGAAATGTATTTATCATGTCAATGGAGGATTGGGTAGATACTACATATTTGCTCAATACTTATCAGATACTTACATAATGTACTTATTCAATATATCATATTAAATTTAAACACTGTGTACCACAAGGCGTGCACAGTATAATAAAAGTAAGAAAGAAATATTAAAACTTGATGTGAATAAAACTATAATAAATACATAGTAAGGTACACAGTTGAGACTAAAATTTTTGGAAAAACTAACTTTGGAAGAACACATAAAAAATAAATTAGTGGGGTGCATACATCGTGCCTTAACAGCAATCGAATGTTTTTTGAATAATTCAAATCGGTTGAACCGTGTTCCCGAAATCGTCGACGAAAATTTGTATCCGCACACACACAAATAGATCCATTTTTTCTAAAAAATGCCAAAATGATCAGAAACCTCTGAAACGTAAAGCTATATAAAAAATTTCATTTTCGATTTTTTTGCGATTACTATAACTTACCCTACGGGAAGTTAACTAGTGGGGCGCATGGCATCGTGCGTTATGGCAATTTGCTGGTACTTCCCGTACCGTAATTAAACATTCGAGAAACGAAAATAATCAATAGATTATTTATTATAAATACATACTGTAAAATAATAAGTCAACGAGCGTATTCTACAGAAAACTTTGTGTATGTTTATAAGAAATTTCTTCTTTTTTTTTAATTTGATTTCTTTTGATAATTTAAGATTTGTTTCAAAATTTTGAAATTTCTTTTTAAATTCAAAAATTTTTGGATTTTTTTTTTAATAAAACGTTTTTTTTTAATTTTTTGAGAATTTGAAATTTTTTGGAAATCATTGATTTTTTTTGAAAATTTCGAAATATTCTCAATTTTTTAGGAAATCCTTTTTTTAATTTTGATATTTTTTTAAATTTTCCAAAAAATTTCCTTTTTTTGAAAGGAATGAAAAATTACAAAAATTTGAATTTCTTGAAACTTTAATTTTTTTTTGAAAATTTTGATTTTTTTTTTAATTTTAAAACCAAAAAAATTCCTGTAAAAGCATATTTTGCATCCCGTTTACTCAAGCAAAGAGTTTTTGAATTAATTTAATCGGGTGATACGTTCTCTCAAAAACTGAATTAACATAACCGCTGGACCTGCCTTCCCAAAAATTTAATCAGTTGTTCATGTTTTCAATGCAAGTAAAATGTTTTTTAAATTATTAAAATCGGACTCTTAAAAATTGAGTTACCGTTTTGGGCACACAGCGGGTCTCCGTATCAATACAAATCGAAAAGTTTGTATCCGCACACACACATACATCCATTTTGTCTGAGGTATGCCAAAATTTACAAAAGCCTTTGAAACGTAAAGATATTTTAAAATTTTCATTATCGATTTTTTGCGATTACTTCAACTTACCCTACAGGAATTTAAAAATAATTTAAATACATATGCATAGTTGAGTCTACTAACAAAGAATTTAAACCTCGGTCTTCTATACATTTATTTATAAATCAGAGAAGATAATCGTGAAAAACGCGATTTGAAAATTACATTGTCCCGTATAACAAGAAGCACTTTTCCATTACCAAGTTTACAAGAAATATGATAATTGAATTTAATGGCAAAACATGATACGACAAATTCAATTTAAGATTCCTCTGTCACTTGGAAAGTTCTTTTAAAGGTGTCTCGAGATTATCAAGGGTGGTAAATTATCTTAAACATGTAATACAGGGATTGTTAAATTTCAGGGGATGAATTCATTAAATATTCAGCTTCTTAATATAACGAAATTTATTTTAGTGAAAATAAATCAGCATGGAGACTGATGGATTTATGGTGTGAGGAGTCCTTCTATTTCAATTAATATACTTGATGATGAAACTAATCGCTAGTTAAACAAGAGACTACTCTAAAATACTGCTTTAAAATTTCACACGTTTTTTAAATGATTTTCTATTTTCCATCTATTTATTTGATTTGTCACCAGTATCAAAATTCTCCAACTCAGGATTTGAACGAATAGCATTAATTAAATCCGAATGGAGCAAGATTTGTTAATCGCTGAGCAAAGTTTTCGAACGCAAATTAGATTAATGTAGATTTTGGAAATACGTTGTTGTTTGCCGCTACTTTCATCCAAGAAAGCTTTTAGGGAGTTTGTGTGTGGAATTAAGCTCAATTTAGTCGAGCAAAGCTTTTCGGAATTACAAGTTTCAAATCTGCTCGCATAAAAGACGTGTATGAGGGAAAGAATTGACGGTTGGTAAACTATGATCTATAGGTGAAGAACAAAACCATGTGATATTTAAAGAATTTTTGAGTAATATAACTGATTTAGCCAAAGGCAAACCCATGTTGTGGAACCACAAATGTTACCTTTTTGCTTTAGGGGCGGCAAAATTTGGAAATTAAGGAAAAAATTGTATCTATACATAGAACAAATATGTAATGCGTGATAAATTTTCTGCAATAAAATAGATATTTTAGTTTTAGAAAAAGGAGATAAAAAAATGGGCCGGCATTTTCGTCAGTGCCGCAGGGCGCCAAATTTCTAAATCCGGCCCTGGACATATGTACATCAAATTATCAGACATTTTATAGAGATTTTAATAATGTGTACACATTTTGTACAATTTTGTTGGGTTTCGTACCAAGATTTTTAATTACGGTACGGGAAGTTACAGCGATTTGCCCTAAGGCACGATTCCATGCACCCCACTAGTTTGCTATTTTTAATTTTTTCACTATAAAAATTCAGTTAGCCATTTTCACCCCACACAGATATAAGCTTTTATACACGCTATATAAAAAAAAATTAAATTTAACTTAACAATAAATTTTATAAAACAATTAAATAACGTATATTAAAAAATAATATTAATATTTCGCAAACTAAACCATAGTGATCACAACCAAAACAACTAACGACAAAAGAAAATATGTTTATTATTGATTTTCAAACATTTCCGTTTATATTCAGATACCAAAGTCGTAAGAATCAAAGGGAATACTGCTTTTACTTCTTTTTCCATCTACTTCCAAATATTGTTAAAAAATTATTACCTCTACTGGTTTTTGAAATATCGGTGGTAAACTTTTTTACCCGCGGACCTTTGAGCCCTCTTCTATTGTATTTTATTTGTTTTTGAGATAATGGTGAAACTTTTTTACTCGCATACCTTTAAGCCTCGCACTACCCTAATCGAAATCTTATATTTGAATTGAGATAGGTTGTTAATATGTATGAGCAGAGAAAAATAAATTCAAAATTTAAATAAGAATTTATTTTAATCTATATCCAGAAATTGATTGTTTTAAGCGACCATTATATTTATCGTGTATATATTTAGACACGTGTTGTCTCTTATAAAATTTTTATGCAAAGCAATATGCAAATTTGATTCCAGAATATGATATTAAAACTGACTTATGCACTTATTGCTGTAGACATCTTTAAGAGCAAATATTTAACGTCTTTGAGATTTCTAAGGAATCGTTCTTTTTCAGCGACTACTCTCTACAAATCTCTTACTAAGTAGAAAGAGCAGTTAATACTCTACATATATATATATATATATATATATATATATATATATATATGCATTTATGGCTCATAAAAAGCAATGTGGCATGTATTTAAACCTTACTTAAGATTTCTATGGAATCAGTTGAAGGATTTTTATAAGTACACATGTAATCCTACGACATTTTGCTTCACGCATTATTATAAGTAAATATATAACTAGTATTATATACACACACACTCACACACACACATATATATATATATATATATATATATTCAATTTGAGTTAGAAAGTCGGGCGTTACATCAATAAAAATAGTATAGGAGTTTTTAGAAATTTATTTAAGATCCATACATTTCGGCTTGCCTTCATTCAGTAACAATCAATTTAACTATAAAAATTAAAACTAAATAAATAATATGTAAGAAATTTTATAGAAAAACAACAATAATAATAATAATAAAAACACTCACAATTTTGTATCCTAGTATAATATATGAAAACATTATTAATCCATGGTATGTGGTATCTGCACATTGATAAAATATATATTTTTTAACATCACAGATGGTAAAACACACAAATAAACATGATAACTTAACAAGCTGTCGAAACTATGTATTTACTGTTCGTAGTTTAAGATAGAAATGTCGGAGTTAATGATAGAAAAGCGATAGGATCTTGTATTTTTTTAAGAAATTTCGACACGCTATTTAGGAACCACGTGTTTGTTTCTTTCAGGGCCGTATAGTCAAAGCATTTGTTTATGACCCTGTCATTATGCAATTGCAAACCCCTCAGCGAAACTTCTTTTAATTACGTTCTCTTCAAAATGTAAAATTTTTGGGTTGAAAAAATCTATATTATGGTTTAAATTATTAATATGCTCGGTTAACATGGCCTTAAATTGTTTCGGATTTTTTGAGTTATTTTTATGTTGATGGAGGACATCAAAATAACTCAAAAAGTCCAAAACAATTTAAGACGATGTTAAGCGAGCATATTAATAATTTAAACCATAATATATATTTTTTCAACCCAAAAATTTTACAGGGGGGTTACATCGAATGGTTTTTAAATGTTTGAAATCAGTTCAGGCGTTTTTGAGCAAACGTCGATGAAAGGTCTAATTTTGACAAACATCAAAAAACTACTAATTTTCGCAAACTGTGACAAATTTTTAAAATTATGACCGGAATATATTAGTATGATCTAGAAAACCATGATATCTATTGCCAAATCGTCGAAAAAGTTTTTCAACAGTTAATTTCAAGAAATTGTGCCAGCAAATCTTTACTACAACTAATCAGGTCGATTCCCAATCAATACCTTTGGAACGATTTTTGTATCTTAAAATCGATTTAAGGTAAAAAATCTTTTCACATACACACATACATTCACATACTTTATCCAAATTTGATCTCATTTTTTTTCAAAATGGCTTAAAACGCCAAGAAAACATAAAATTAGCAAATCGGATTTTTTATGAAAACATATACATCTCCTTCGGGAAGTTAAAAAAAAGTTGAATTCATGAATCTGATTGCATAATAAATTGTGATGATGAATAATGATCGGCTGGGCTGTTTCTTTGCAACTGGATGATTTTTTAAACTAAAACATCTGGTGTAACCGTCGCCGTAAGATTGTAAAATATTATTACATGTAACGGTCAGGAAATTTTTGTTAATCCCGTAAATAGGGAACGATCTTGCCCAGGTTCGACGGCTTATGTAATTAGGTTATAAAATGAGACTATAAAATATATTCCGTCGGGCCTGAAATTGAAATAAATAGTCAGTCTAGTATTAGCAGTCAAACAAGAAGGACATATTTGTAAAATAGAATTAAATAAATGTAACGTGAATATAAGAGAAGTTTCATTTTCTAAAACAATCATCGTGGGGATTTCTCATTTCGTCGATTATAAAAATTACAGTCCACTCAAGAAGCATATCAGCATCGACGTCATGTAAATCGCTCCAGTAATTGATAAAAAAAATCTTGATGGTTTGATTGACTTCACGTAGTGAAAAAGTAGTATTCTTTGTGTAAAACACCCTGAACAAGACATAAAATAAAATGTTAAATATTTTAAATTTGTTTCTTGATCAATATACAAAATAGTAATTTTGATTTCTATGTTGTTGTTATGAAACAAATTATATTACCTAGAGATAATTATGTAAAAACCACCTCATACCATTTCTAATTTTGATGGCAAATGATTCATTGACTTGCATCATAGTGTTTCTAGTAGAGTAAATTCATTCATATAACTAAAATACATACTTATATTTTATAACTTCCAAGATAAATTACCATTTGTATCTTTGACGCCCACCTCGCGGTGACCTCGAAAATTCATCCAAGTGTATAGAAATAATTCATATTTTCCGCGAATTTTCACACTATTTCCCCTAGAAACTTTTTTTGCATCACAACAGCAGACAGATCTAAAATAAATGTTTTTATAGATAAGCGCCGAAAAGAACCATATCAATAAATGTCAAATGCTGATGGTAAGAGTTTTGATGGATTATCTGACGCCTTTGCGGTGATGTCGTTGTCTCCACTATGGGACCATGTATCAAAATGGAAATGTAATGGGAAGAAAAATTCATGTTAGCAGAATATGTAATATAGAAATCTTTCGGATAGAATACTTACTAAAAGTGACAATAAATAGACGTGGGATAAAGAATGACAAAATTTTAAGAGAAGGTTTTATCAGAAAAATTTCTCAGAGAAAGAAAATCATTAATAGATTGGTCAAATGTTATATAAAACGTTTTGCTAAATCATCTGTATTTGCACGTTGTTCTATGTTCAATTTTGAAATATATTTACCAAATTAACTAGTGGTGCACGGCATTGTTTCTTATGAGAAATTGCTGAAATTTTCCGTACCGTAAATAAACGGTTTTGAAAAAACTTTAAAATGTATGAAAACTTTGAAAAAACAAATAGATTTTTGAGGAAATTTGACTTAAAAAAAAATTCATAACTTTTTGAAAATGTTGAAGTTTTTTTCAAAGCAATCGTTGTTGCATTATTTGCATACTTACAAAATATCGAATCGCGTTAGCTTCGCGTTCCAGTTTAATGGATAAACCTTGGTACGAAACCCATAAAAATGTAAACAAAATTTGTACTTATCATTGAAATTTCTCTAAAATATCTGATAATTTTTTGTGCATATGTTTTTTTGTTTTTTTACCGCCAAATGGTAAATCGTCGACGAAAAAATGTATCCGCACATACGTACACACAGAAACATACATATATACACACACACATACAATTAATTTTTTCTAAGGTATGCCAAAATGTTCAGAAGGTTTAGATTCATTCTCGATTTTTTTAATTTCCCCGTAGGGTAAGTTATAGTAATCGCAAAAAAACAAAAATAAAAAATTTTATATACCGTTTCAAAAGTTTCTGAACATTTTGGCATGCCTTATAAAAATAGAGGTAGACGTGTGTGTGTGTGTGCGGACACAAATTTTCGTTGACTATTTCGGGATCGCCAATCAATCGATTTGAATAATTAAAAAAACATTCGATTTATATTGATAAGGAGACGTGCTGTTTAGTTTTTGGCGAAGGCAGGTCTAGTCCTTCCAAAGATACGAGGCCAAAAACAAGAACTTAGTTTTTGAGAAAACGGAACGTCCGATTTTAACAACTCAAAAAACATTTTACTTAAGATGATTAAATTTTTGGGAAGGCAGGTCTAGCGGTTTTGGAGATCTAGTAAAAAAAAGTAAAAAAAATGCCATTTCCGGTCAAAAATAATTATTAGACATATGCACATCAAATTATCAGATATTTTATAAAGATTTTAATAATGTGTATCAATTTTATTTACATTTCTATGGGTTCCGTAACATATCGTTTGCGCGTTAGACGGCGACGCGGCGCTTCCGCGCTTCGATAATTTATCTCTATGCAGCTAAAGCAGTGCTTAGAAAAAAGTTACAAATTCTCGCCCCAATAATTTCATTAACACTAGCAATGAATAAACTGCATAGATGTCAATTATAAAGTATATCTGTATATAAATGATACACAGCTACACAAATTGTTGTGCTTGATCTCTTGTTTAGAGTAATAAATCTGAATATCAATTTATTCTTCATTATTTATGAAAATATGCAACTTTATAATACTTATTATCCATCATAAACGAAAAACATGTAGACTTTCTCTAATCTTCCAAAAGTGTCTGAGGTATAATTCTGAGAAAGATATATCTTCGGCATGTTAGAATAAAGCGGTAATGCTTTACTATTTTTTTAATATATATAAAAATGCAGATAATTATTATGTTAAACAACGCCTAAATAAATATTGTTTTCACAATTTTACTTGTCATGTAATTGTGTTTGAAAAACTTCGTGTAATTAAAATTAACATACAATCATTGATTGCTTGTTTTTTTTTTAGTTTTTCGCTGGCGATACAGTTTCATACTTTGAACAGTTGTAGTATCTGTCCTGCATATGAAAATAATTTCCATTTTAATAACTTCTAAAATATATAGTAACCACGAATAATACAAATTACATCAATTAACTTAGTTTCTTACACGGCACAGATTTTTCACTTGCTTTATTATTTGCTCTATAATTATTTATGGGGGACCGGATAAAATATTCTTTCAATCCAGACATTTTTTATTAACTCAAGATTTGTACTACTATTAAACCTTAAAATGTAATGACATAAAAACTGAACAATATGCTTCACGCGTTCGGTGACGTACGCACGTATAAAGTCACACATACCAATAAGCGCAAATACGACCAAACGCAATCGACCAGTATAGAAATTATATCATCAAGCGCGAAGGACGAATCATAGGCACTCGAACATGCCGTAACTCACTTCCGTTGCATTTGTACGAATTTACACCCATGTCGCGCCTAATGAAATTTTACTTCAAAAAATGGTTGAATCTAACATGAGTATAACAGTACATGTTATAAAACAATTAAATAACTAATACTCAAAAGTTTTGTTAATGTTTCGCAAACTAAACGACAGTGCTGACAACCAAAAAAACTAGCAACGAAAAAATACTTTTGTTAGGATTTTTCGAATATTGCCGTTTATCTCCCGATAGCAGCATTGTAAGAATCAAGGCGATAGCTGGTAATACGTCTTTTTCCCTCTATTTTCAAATATTGTTAAAAAATTCAGAATTTTATTCGTTTTTGAGATATCGGTGGTGGACACTTTTAATGCGGGCCATTAAGCCCCGTCCCTCTGGTGGCATTCGACCTATTCTTGTATGATTAGATTTTATGACTAATTCATTGTATTTAAAGACTAATCCATTGTATTTCAGTTTTTTCACGTAAACAAATGTTCAAGTTATTATTTAATTTTCTCCCAGTTAACTGGTAAATTAACAAAATTATTTTGCTGATCAAAAAAGTGGTACAACCGTGCTCAGTCTCCCCTATGCAAGATTTTTTTGCATCTATAATAACATCACTTCACTTCATATATCTTTGCATAATTTTATTTTTCTTTCGTTTTGCTTTCAATAAACTAAAGTTTACATATCAATCCATTTGTTAGCTTAGTAGTGACACATTTCCAAACATACATATACACAAACACCCACTGTTAGATAAAGTTTAGTCGAAACTACACGAGGATAAATAAATCTATCTATCGAAGCCTATCCATCACTCGGGGCTGTTGGCGAAATATCCACACTTTTGTTTTTTGAGAAAAATCAGTGGCAGAATTCGCCGGAAGAGAAATAGAAGATGGTTTTATGATAAATGTCTTAGCAACTTTGCGGTTATTTTGTGAAGCACAAGTAAAATCAACGAAAAAGTCGTAAGAATTATACCTAGTTGTAGAAAATTAATAGCAACTGGTGAACAGTATATAAAGACTGAGTTGTTACGAGACCACCAATTTTTATCTAAATTTCTGCTTGAATGTAATATATTTGTGAGATTTTTTCTCTAAAAAAAAAACAAAATTAAGTAGTAAATACTAGGGTTTGTCGGTTTTCAAAAACCGGTTTTAAAAACCGGTTTTTTGACGAAATTTATGAAATTCGAAAACCGGTTTTTTAGTAAAAAAAAGCCGGTTTTTACTGTGTAAATGGAAAATGACAAATATAGCCTAATATTAAATGCGATGCAGCGTTTTGATTCTTGGAATCATATCGGTTCAATAGCGTTTGGAATCTTATCAGTTTGCTATGGTTCCCAGAAAGGTTTTGTGTTATCTTTTGTCTAATGTATATATTAATCCTAATGTTTATACGAGTGTTTATATTAATTCAGATCAATGGACTTCTTGTTTCTTTATGTGCAGTTTATAAGTTCAGTATTCAGTGTTCAGTGCCATTGATCGATATTTGATACAGATATAATACGAAATGTAAGTAGTTAACATATTTTTATTATTATAAAAATATATATTATTATTTAAACTATTTATATTTTTGTAGTCTAAAATGTCAGACTGGAATGGAATTATTTAAAAAAAAGTAGACAAAGAAAAAGCGCGTTGTATTTATTGCAATAAAATGCTTTCTTGCGAAGGATCAAGCACAAGCAATTTACATAATCATTTGAAAACAGTACACGATAAAAAAAAACGAAAAAAAAATTCTCGGATGCCGGCTCGACTTTACAAACATGTACACAACCACGTATTTTTAATTTTGTGAAAAAAACTAGTTTAGAAGAAATAGTGTCAAAGCTCGCTGCATTAGATGGACTATCAATTAATAGCATAACAAATAGCTCATTTATAAGAGAGTCATTACAAAAACGGAATTATTGCTTACTACAGAATAATTCTAGGGTTATGGAACTTATTTACAACTTTTACGAATCTATAAAACATGAAACTATAAATGAAATAAACTGTATAAAAAATAAAGGACAAAAATTTTCTATAACTATAGATGAATGGACTAGTAAAGGAAATCGAAGATATTTAAATATTTTTGAAATCACATTTTATCAAACAAAAAAATAATTAGAATTTTGAAAATTAATTTATTGAAACTTAGCTTAATTGTTTTTAAAACTAAAATTGATATTATCAAGGATGTATCTAATATTTTTTTTTTAATTTAATAATTTTTTTTTATTTTAAATTGATTCATTTATTCGAAAATTCGAAATTTTCTTTCACTATCATAGAAATATTTACATTCTTATATGTGAAAATAATGCATAAATAACGAATAATTATTTTCAAAATTATTTAATCCACATAAACTATTATATAACTATTTTTGATCTACTAATTAAAATTAAAATAATTTTGTTTACTATCCATAAAATTTAACAATAAATAATTTCAATCAAATACTGCTTAAAATCGCACTAAATTTGTGGATAAATTTTTATTATTAACAGAATATTCGAGCAAAAATTTATTTTCTATATAAAATTCGAAAACCGGTTAAAACCGGTTTTCTGGCAAAATTAAAATTCGAAAACCGGTTTTCTGAAATGTCGGTTTTTGTATAAACCCTAGTAAATACGTAAAAGACGCAAACCTATTTGTTTTTGAAGAGCAGAGCTGGTATAAGATCACCAATTTTTCTGTAATTGCTGGAATATAATATACAACTATTTATTAAAGTAAAACTTCTTTAAGCGCAACTAGGCTGTAAATCCGTACAAATGCAACGGAAGTCCGTTACTCCCGAACGTTCGTCATTCGCTCTCGATGAGCTCATTTCCAAACGAGTCGATTGTGATTACTCGTCGTGTATGGGAATAGAGATCTGTCGTTGTATACGTACCGGCATCAACGTTGTGTGCGTACCAGCATTAACGTTGTATGCGTTCCGATATCAGCAAGGAAATCGGCATAGATAAATAAACATTTTAAAGTTACATCATAGAACAAAGCTTGATTTAATAAAAAATGCCTAAATCAAAAGAATATTTTACGCTGTTTCATAAAAATAATAAAACAAATTAAACATTCACGCCGAGTATTAAACGTAAGTTTATTGATTAGAAATTATTTCTATATTATTTGTAGTTTCTATAAATCTTTGAAGTTATTGAAATGAAAAATATTTTTAGGTAAGACAATAATACAGCTGTTGAAAGAATGTGATTATATCGCCAGCGAAAAAGTAAAAAAAAAATACAAGCAGCTAATGAATGTATGTTAATTTTAATTACAAAAAGTTCTTCAAACACAATTAAATGATGAGTGAAAGTGCGGAAGCAATATTTGTGAACGAATATTATAAAATTTATTAATAAGCAATTACTTCATTTCTCTAATGAAGGTTCATTTCTAAATGCTAATTACAATGACAAACCGATCGTGTCATTCTTTTGTTTTTTTTTTTTTTAACTCGTTTTATTTAGCAATCAGAAATACTTAAAGATTCCTATGAGCTAAAATCACAATATTTAATAGCGATGCCTAAGAAGAGCTCTAATGAGATCTCAGTTTAACAATTAATATGATAATATTATATTAGACCTAATCTAAGACTAAGTCTAAAGGCTATTGTCCTTATACTAAAAGGTTGAGTAATATCAACTATTGATGGGTTTGAATGTGAGTCCAGTTAGCGTTTGTATTTTTTCTTGAATTCTTTGAACGTTAATTGCACTGTTTTCATGTTGAGGTCGCTGTGAATGGCTTCATTTGTTACGTACCACGGAGAATTAAGAATTGTACGTCAAATTTTGGGCTGAGTTCTCTGCATTATAGCTATATTTGATTTGTAAGCACATCCCCAGAGCTCAATTCCGTAGGTCCAGATTGGTTTAATGATTGATTTATATAGCAGCAACTTATTTTCAACAGAGAGCTTAGACTTTTTACGCAGTAGCTAATCAAATTCTTTTATGAAGTATGACTTTAATTACATTATTGTTTTTAAATATTATACATATTTTTAATGCTATTATAAAAATATAATTTATATTTTATTATTATATAAATGTGTACAATGGTTGACACTAATAAATATGTGCATCACAAGTGTTACCATATTACTAATACTTTATTCAAAATTGTTATATGATATACTTATTTTTACTTAACTTAAAATTGCTACTTGGTACAGTAGCAAATAAGTTATACTTCGGTCGCGTGGGACCATTACGCGCACTCTTTTTTTTTTATTTAAAATAAAAAACAAAATTAAATAGTAACAAAGTAAAAGGCGCAAATTCATTTGTTTTTGAGGAGTGGTGCTGGTTTAAGGTCACCAATTTTTCTGTAATTGCTTGAATATAACATACAACTATTTGTTTTGCAGAAACTAGTCAGAAAAAATAGACATATAAATTTCAAAAAAGTTAAATGTGAGATTGATCTGATTGATTGATAGAAATTGATGTGAAAAAATTATTAAGTAAAATGTATTCTTCAATGTCCTTTTTCTGCCCTTTGTACCCCATAGGCAGATCTAATATATTTTTGAAGTAAAATTTCTTTAGGCGCGACTATGGTGTAGACCCGTACAAATGAAACGGAAGTGCGTTACGGCAGATAAGAATCGATAAGATAACAGTCGAGTGCCAATGATTCGTCATTCGCTCTCGATGATATCATTTCTATACGGATCGATTATGATTAGTCGTCGTGTATGTGAATAGAGATCTGTCGTTGTATGCGTACCGATTCCAACAAGGAAATCAGCATAGATAAATTTATAAAATAATTATAATAAAAACATCTTAAAATTGCATCGTAGTACTAATCTTGATTTAATGAAGAATGAGATTATATCGCCAGCGAAAAAGTAAAAAAATGCAAGCAGTCAATGAATGTATGTTAATTTTAATTACATGAAATTCTTCAAACACAATTACATGATGAGTGAAGTTGCGAAAACAATATTTGTTTAGGCGTTGTTTAATATAATCCACTGTATGAACAAATATTATAGAATTTATAAATCAGCAATTACTTAATTTCTCTAATGAACATTCATTTCTAAATGCTAATTACGATGACAAACCAATCATACCATATTTAAAGTATGACTTCAATAACATTATTGTTTTTAAATATTATACACATTTCTAATGCTATTATAAATATTTAATTTATATATAATGTAATGGCTGGTTATACATCTTTTTTTCTCTACATCCAGATATTGTTAAGAAATTTATAACTTTATATATATATATATATATATATATATACATATAAATACTTTTACCTTAGACCTTTTACCGTGACGTGTGTGATTCTAATCAGAAAAGCAAAACATCTGTCAAATTAAAGCCAAAGGATATCTTCGTTAGACCTTTTAGTAATCGAATTGGAATCCGCCCAGACCTACCGACCGACGAAAAAACATACACAAACAAACAAACAAATTGATACCAGGAGAGATATACCAAAATCTCCAAACTCCAATTCATCTTCGCGAAATTATGTAGATTGAAATTTCGATTCGAAGTAATCGAAATAAAAATCAAACGTATTGAATATGTCGCTGGCAAAGCTTGAACTATCCGAAATATTACAGGTCTGGAATATTTGAGAAAAGTTATATATAATATATATATATATATGTATATATACTAGATGCAACGACAGACGTTGTCCTGTACCTACGTCTACAATTTAAGTTTCAAATTTTTTAATATCCTATCCTATACTTCTTAATATTCTATTCAATGTCCATCCATTTATGGTCTTAGCATAAGCTATAGATGTATTGGAAACTGCAGTTTTTTGATCAGTATAAGAAATTAAAAAAAAATAAATATAGTATCTATGGTAAAAGAAAAATATCATTTTTGTTATTTACAACCAATATAATTGCTTCAATAATTTATATAATATATAATAGTCTATAATTTTTAAAATCGCGTACCCTAAATTAGTTGCTTTTTGGCAATTACAATTTCTGAATTACATTATTTTACTAATAATTTGATAAACATTATTACTTTAGTTAAAATCTTAAGTGAATTTATTTGTAAAATCTAGTTCACATGGCACTGTTCAATCTAAGATCATGATTAAACCAATTAATTATTGATACATGAAATAAAATTCTAAATCATTCTTTCAATAAGTAGAAATATTTTTTTGCATTCAAATAATTTAATAGGGCTTTCCCGTAGGTAAACGGTTAAGAGCGACGAGACCTGAATTAGAGGTCCCGGGTTCGATACCCACTTCGAGCAGCCTGTTGTCAGGCAACAGTGACAAAGATTTTCACTTGGAAATAAACATAGCAATATGTTTCCAAGTGAAAATAGCCCTTGTCCGGCACTGCTGCACCAATAAAAAGTCAGCCCTATTAGATTAATTCTAATAAAAAAAATCATCAGATGTGGATGGATTAACCATTGGGTTACCATCTAAAAATACGAAGTAAGGAAAAGTTTCAGCCCAACAGCTCATTGAACGTAAGATTCTGATTGCTGTTAAAAATATAATAAAAAAAATAATAAAGTAAAGCAAAATACAACACGCATAAGTTTAAAAAAATAATGTATGTGCAATTTTGGACGTATTATGTTATTTATTAATCTAGATTATATAATTCCATCTGCCAAACATATGTTATATCTTATATAGTTTCAATTTCTGGTACATCTCAACACATGGTTTTAGGCAATAATATTGCAGATATTACATCTTTCTTATTCATAATCATGATTATAGATATTATTTACCAGTATTGTCTACGTTCGCTTAAACTGAATCCAAATTTCAAGTGAATCGACATTTTTGGCAGATGACAGTTCCCATGTATCAAAATATTTTCAATGTCAAATAATGATACGTTGTTTTTTGCAATTTTTTCATTTACTGTTACAATATTACTATATTAAATTATTACATCCTAAAAAATTACCTTAAAAAACTTCAGAAAGATTTATCAAAATCCGAATAATCGTTTAGGAGGAGTATATTTACAAACATTATTACAGAAAAATTATATATATATATATATATACATATAGTGTAAAGCGGGGCATTATAATGCGCTATCAAGATTATATAAAGTTATCTTTGTCAAAAATGTGCCCATAAAATTTGTATTTTCATTGGTTAAATATTCTAGCCATTTTCGTAAAATTTTATTAAAAGTAAAATTAAGACGGATCTTTTTGCCCTCTGGTTGTCCTATATTACCCCGCCTGTGGGGTGAAAAATCACAAATGACAAATTTTAGAAAACTTGTAAGAAACACATTTCTTTAATTAAGAAATAACTCATGCGTATTATGTGTTGTGAATTAGTTTGTTTGGTTTAGGCACTATAAATACGTGCAGTCATATTGGACCTTTGTGCCCCACCCTACTTTTTATATATATCATTTATTTATCACTTGTTAAAAAAATAATTACATCCAAGAAATGCAGAATTCCTCAGTAGCTTTATGGAAAAGATTTATTGCAAAACGCTCTAGTCAGTTTCTAGATAAATAGTTTTGCTGTCCAATAAATTACATAGAGCGGTTGTTAACTAATAAATGAAACGGTAGTGAAACGTGAAGAACAGGAGCTTTGTTCTCAAAAGATTTCGTTTATTTATTTAAAATGTCTCGAAAAATCCAAAAGTATTTCGAATTAGTATTTGAAGTAATGATGTAATATTTCTCAAAATATTGAATGGCTTCTACTTTCGCGTTATTTTTCAGGGCCGATTAGTCACAAAAATCTAGTGTATAAAAAAAAGCGTGCATGTAAGGATCACACGCGATTGAAGTAAAGCTTATTTGCTACTGTACAATGTAGCAATTTTAAGTTAAGTAAAAATAAATACATCATATAACAATTTTGAATAATGTTTATTAGAGATATGGTAGCATTCGTGATGCACACATTTATTAGTGTCAACCATTATACACATTTATATAATTATAAATTATAAATTATATATTTATAATAGCATTAAAAGTATGTATAATATTTAAAAACAATAATTTAATTGAAGTCATACTTCAAATATGACATGATCGGTTTGTCATTGTAATTAGCATTTAGAAATGAACCTTCATTAAAGAAATGAAGTAATTGCTGATTAATAAATACTATAATATTTATTATGTTAAACAGCGCCTAAACAAATATTGTTTTTGCAACTTCACTCATCATGTAATTGTGTTTGAAGAACTTCATGTAATGAAAATTAACATACATTCATTGACTGCTTGTATTTTTTTTTGCTTTTTTGCGATATAATCTCATTCTTTGAACAGCTGTGAAATCTGTCTTGCTTAAAAAATATTTACCATTTTAATAACTTCAAAGATTTATAGAAACAACAAATAATAAGAAATAATTTCCAATCAATAAACTTACTAATCATTATATTAATCTTATTAATCAATATTTCCAAGGAACAGGGTAAAATATTCTTCTGATTCAGGCATTTTCATTAAATCAAGAATTGTTCTACGACGTAACTTTGAAATATGAATATATCTATGCCAATTTCCTTGTTGATATCGGTACGCATAAAACGACAGACCTCTATTCGCATATGCGACGACTAATCACAATCGACCCGTATAGAAATGATATCATCGAAAGCGAACGACAAATCATTGGCACTCGATTCTTATCTGATCTACCGTAACGCACTTCCGTTGCATTTGTACGGATTTACACCCTAGTCGCGCCTAAAGAAGTTTTACTTCAAAAAAAATACATATGAGAGATCAAGGAACTTTCTGAAATAGGGATAAATAGTAACAGGCGTTTTTTGAAAGGATTTTAAACGATATTAAAACAAATGTTTCAATTGGACGTATAAACTTATAAACTGTCTTGAATAATAATGTCATAGCTGCTGTCCCGCATTCCGCTATATACAGAACTGTGCAGGTCCGTCATTTTTGACATGTATTATATAATTATACTATAATAATATTTCTGTTTATTATCGACTAATTTAAATTTTATATATCTTAGTTTATTTCAAAACTATCTTTGATTTGTGTAACAATTTTTGTGTTGCTGAATTGTGTAAGAACTTATCTTGATTAAAGTAAGAAATCACATCTGAGATTAGTTGAAATAAAAAGTTTGGGGCTAGTTGTAACATAAAAAATTGTATACAGTCTTAAGTGAAAAATATTTAACGAAATATATATAATACACGTAGTTTGCAAGATGTGGGCACATGTAAAATGTGTTATAGGAGACACTATATATTTTATTTGTATTATTTGTAGTCGATTTATGATAAGTATTTTTATTATAGGAGACACTGAATTAACCACTATTTACGTTGATTCATTTTTTTTTTAAATATGTAAAAACTATAATATCAGAGGTATTTTTAACGTTTTTTTTTGTCGTTATTTCTTGCCCCGATAAAGGTAGCCCCAAACACGGGGTAAGTTGCAACATCGCACTTTTCTGAAAAATAATTAATTATGAAATAATGATAATAGTTTACTGGATTCGGTAAATGAACAGTTAGAGCATCTATTCATCTTTATTTGGCACAAATACAATCAGTGGATCTCAAGATATATTAAATTTTAAATAAAATACTGTTACAACAAGCCTCCTTGCTCTCTTATATATAAATATAAATTGAATAAACACTACCTTGATTTAATGAACCACCGGTATATCAAGAAAATCTTACCTGAAAAACAAAATAAAGAACTGTTACTTAAGTTTATAACTATATACACTTTATATTATTAAATGAAATCAATTCTATAAATATTTGTATATTAATAAAACATCAAAATTATAAATACTAAAGCATTTCTAAATTAAAACCATATTAAGCAAATTGTTCTGAAAATTTATTCAAATTCAAAATCAATTATTGCAAAGGTCCGTCAATATTTATTGGAATATATCTATTTCATAATACAATTATTTTCTAACTACTATTAATATATTTTTGTGTAAAATTACCATAGTGATCTATTAAATTTAAAATTAATATTATTGTTAAAATTAGCCAACATAATCCAGAAATTTTGAGAAATGCAATAAATATGAATGCTGTGAATAAATTTTTTAAATAGACTTTAACTTTATGTTATACATATAATTGAGGAAAAGTATAGAAAAACTATTTAATTAATTAATTCTTATATATTCGAAAGTATGTATCCTATATAAAACACAAAATTATTTGTATGTTTGTCAGAATACCATACTAGGCGTATTAATAAACATATTTAATATATATTGATTTTGCATATTTAAAAAAAATAAATTAACATCATCTGAACTACAGTTCTACACAATTAAATAAGTAATGACTATATTTGGCACATATGTGTGTCTAAACGTTCATATAAAATTATTTTTCTAATGTAGGTATAGGTTTTCTCATGATATTTCAGTTTCAGCACACAATTCGAATCTTTATCTGTAAAAAAATTGAGATAGTTTAAATGAAATGTTAATTATACGAATAAAAGTTAAACTAAAGTCAGAATTTTATTCTAAATAAAAATATTGAACATTATTTTAGCATACTAGCTAAGAACAAGCAATTCTTTCTTAAAATTTTTTCTGAGGTATGCCAAAATGTTCAAGAGGCATCTAAACAAAAATGTATATATCTACAAATTTTATTAACTTCCCGTAGGGTAAGTTATTGTAATGGGCCGAAAATCGAAATTGAAAATTTTTACATTTCTCGACGTTTTGAAGGTTTCTGAACGGTTTGGCATACCTCAGAAAAAATGGATGTGTGTGTGTGTGTGTGTGTGTGTATGTATGTATGGATACAAATTTTCGCCCACGTTTTCGGGCGTACGGATTAACCGATTTGAATAATTTAAAAAACATTCGATTCCTATTGATAAGGAGAAGAGCTGATTAGTTTTTGGCAAAGGCAGGTCCAGCAGTTACGGAGATAAGGAGCAAAGAGTGCAGAAAATAGAAATCGAGTTTTTGAGAGAACGGAGCATCCGATTTGAATGATCTAAAAAACATTCAATTAGTAATGATTGTGAGAAGGGGTTATTAGTTTTTGCAAAGGCAGGCCCAGCCATTTCGGAGATACAGAGCTAAATGTACAAAAAATGGCAGTTTTTTGAGAGAATTAAGCGTCCGATTCAATTGATTCAAAGAAACTTTCTGCTTGTCTTAACAAAATAATTGATTTTGGAAAAAAAAAAATTTACCATCTTTTTTTTTTTTTTTTTTTTAATTTTTTAAATTTTTTGTATATCGAAAATAATTCAGATTTTATTTTTAATTCTGACTATAGTTCTAATATATATTTAAACAATAATTCAACTCTGCAATTCAGTTTATTATAATTCTTATAATTATTAGACAATGTTACAATATTTATAATAATATATTTGAAAACATTCAATATTCCTCGAACATTTCGTTACGGTACGGGAAGTTCCAGCAATTTGCCTTAAGGCACGATTCCACCCACCCCACTAGTTTTCAATTTTTTTGCGATTACTATAACTTAAAATTTTAAAATCAAAACTAGCGGGGCGCATAGCATCGTGCCTTAAGGCAAATTTGCTCAAAAACGCCTGAACCGATTTCAAAAATTTAAAAGCCAATCGATGTATTTCGATGTGGATTATTTTTTCTCAGTTCTGTGCAGCGATCGGATAAGCCGTTTCTTTGTAATTTGAAAAAAGTTTTCGTCCACATTTAAGTTCATACTACCAAATCGCGTTTCAAAATATCAAAAACTGTTAGAAAGATATTAGTTGGGAATGATACTGATTAGTTTTAGGTAAAAGTCTACCGAGCTGTTTTCTTGTAATTTGTTTTGTTGACAAAAAATTAAGCCAATTTTCAGGTAACTTTTCTTTGGCGATATATATATCATGGTCTTATAGAACTTACTGAAATATTACGGCCTTATAATAGGTATAGTTTAATTTTAAAAAATCATCAAAGTTTGAGAAAATGAGTATTTTTGTTGACGTCTGTTAAAATTAAAATTAGACGATTTTCTTGGTATAACGTTAAAATACTTGGTATTAATAAACCATTAAAGTCCTACGGAAACTGGTTCAAACATAAAAATCGAAAAATTGATTCTAAAAAATACTCCGAGTTAACGTGTTCGTTCGTTTTCAATTATGTGTAATAAATTCACTCGGAATACTTTTAATCACTCATAAGGTAATTTTTTTTTATTGATTAAGTCGATTATTTCCACATATCGGGAAGTTCATGTAACTTGCCCCAAGTCAAAATACCAATAACAACTAGTTTATTATAGACACATGTGTATAAAACAACGTCTGTCGGGTCAGCTAGTATATATATATATATGCGTGTGTGTGTGTGTTTAAAAATATACCATAATATTCCTCAAGGCCAGGCTGTCTGCAAGTCATAAAATTTTATATTTTTCTATTTTACTCGCAATTTTCCTAATCCATAATATCCGTCAGCGCTTTCTATTTCCACGCGCTTTAACGAACTACGTGCCTCTCGACTATCCGTCTCAATAAATTAGA
>NW_020539717.1:0-20823 GCF_003426905.1 Ctenocephalides felis
TTCTGACACTTGCAAAATTTTCAAAAAATATTTTATTAGGAGAACAGACACACATATTCATATTAATTTCTTTATGGATAGATGTGTGTTCATACTTATATATATTAAACTCATTTTATTGTCATATATATATAAAGTATTTTCTGACACTAAAAAATATTTTATTAGGAGAACAGACACACATATTCATATTAATTTCTTTATGGATAGATGTGTGTTCATACTTATATATATTAAACTCATTTTATTGTCATATATATATAAAGTATTTTCTGACACTAAAAAATATTTTATTAGGAGAACAGACACACATATTCATATTAATTTCTTTATGGATAGATGTGTGTTCATACTTATATATATTAAACTCATTTTATTGTCATATATATATAAAGTATTTCTGACACTAAAAAATATTTTATTAGAGAACAGACACACATATTCATATTAATTTCTTTATGGATAGATGTGTGTTCATACTTATAGATATTAAAATTTTATTGTCATATATATATAAAGTATTTTCTGACACTTGCAAATTTTCAAAAAATATTTTATTAGGAGAACAGACACTCATATTCATATTAATTTCTTTATCGATAGATGTGTGTTCATACTTATATATATTAAACTCATTTTATTGTCATATATATATAAAGTATTTTCTGACACTAAAAAAAATATTTTATTAGGAGAACAGACACTCATATTCATATTAATTTCTTTATGGATAGATGTGTGTTCATACTTATATATATTAAACTCATTTTATTGTCATATATATATAAAGTATTTTCTGACACTTGCAAAATTTTTCAAAAAAATATTTTATTAGGAGAACAGACACACATATTCATATTAATTTCTTTATGGATAGATGTGTGTTCATACTTATATATATTAAACTCATTTTATTGTCATATATATATATAAAGTATTTTCTGACACTAAAAAATATTTTATTAGGAGAACAGACACACATATTCATATTAATTTCTTTATGGATAGATGTGTGTTCATACTTATATATATTAAACTCATTTTATTGTCATATATATATAAAGTATTTTCTGACACTAAAAAATATTTTATTAGGAGAACAGACACACATATTCATATTAATTTCTTTATGGATAGATGTGTGTTCATACTTATATATATTAAACTCATTTTATTGTCATATATATATAAAGTATTTTCTGACACTTGCAAAATTTTCAAAAAATATTTTATTAGGAAACAGACACTCATATTCATATTAATTTCTTTATCGATAGATGTGTGTTCATACTTATATATATTAAACTCATTTTATTGTCATATATATATAAAGTATTTTCTGACACTAAAAAATATTTTATTAGGAGAACAGACACACATATTCATATTAATTTCTTTATGGATAGATGTGTGTTCATACTTATAGATATTAAACTCATTTTATTGTCATATATATATAAAGTATTTTCTGACACTTGCAAAATTTTCAAAAAAATATTTTATTAGGAGAACAGACACTCATATTCATATTAATTTCTTTATCGATAGATGTGTGTTCATACTTATATATATTAACTCATTTTATTGTCATATATATATAAAAGTATTTTCTGACACTTCAAAAATTTTTCAAAAGAATATTTTATTAGGAACAGACACACATATTCATATTAATTTCTTTATGGATAGATGTGTGTTCATACTTATATATATTAAACTCATTTTATTGTCATATATATATAAAGTATTTTCTGACACTAAAAAATATATTATTAGGAGAACAGACACACATATTCATATTAATTTCTTTATGGATAGATGTGTGTTCATACTTATAGATATTAAACTAATTTTATTGTCATATATATATAAAGTATTTTCTGACACTAAAAAATATTTATATGGAACAGACACACATATTCATATTAATTTCTTTATGGATAGATGTGTGTTCATACTTATATATATTAAACTCATTTTATTGTCATATATATATAAAGTATTTTCTGACACTAAAAAATATTTTATAGGAGAACAGACACACATATTCATATTAATTTCTTTATGGATAGATGTGTGTTCATACTTATAGATATTAAACTCATTTTATTGTCATATATATATAAAGTATTTTCTGACACTTGCAAATTTTCAAAAAAATATTTTATTAGAAAACAGACACTCATATTCATATTAATTTCTTTATCGATAGATGTGTGTTCATACTTATATATATTAAACTCATTTTATTGTCATATATATATAAAGTATTTTCTGACACTAAAAAATATTTTATCAGGAGAACAGACACACATATTCATATTAATTTCTTTATGGATAGATGTGTGTTCATACTTATATATATTAAACTCATTTTATTGTCATATATATATAAAGTATTTTCTGACACTAAAAATATTTTATTAGGAGAACAGACACACATATTCATATTAATTTCTTTATGGATAGATGTGTGTTCATACTTATGATATTAAACTCATTTTATTGTCATATATATAAAGTATTCTATGACACTTGCAAAATTTTCAAAAAAATATTTTATTAGGAGAACAGACACTCATATTCATATTAATTTCTTTATCGATAGATGTGTGTTCATACTTATATATATTAAACTCATTTTATTGTCATATATATAAAGTATTTTCTGACACTAAAAAATATTTTATTAGGAGAACAGACACACATATTCATATTAATTTCTTTATGGATAGATGTGTGTTCATACTTATATATATTAAACTCATTTTATTGTCATATATATATAAAGTATTTTCTGACACTAAAAAATATTTTATTAGGAGAACAGACACACATATTCATATTAATTTCTTTATGGATAGATGTGTGTTCATACTTATATATATTAAACTCATTTTATTGTCATATATATATAAAGTATTTTCTGACACTAAAAAATATTTTATCAGGAGAACAGACACATATTCATATTAATTTCTTTATGGATAGATGTGTGTTCATACTTATATATATTAAACTCATTTTATTGTCATATATATATATAAGTATTTCTGACACTTGCAAAATTTTCAAAAAATATTTTATTAGGAGAACAGACACTCATATTCATATTAATTTCTTTATCGATAGATGTGTGTTCATACTTATATATATTAAACTCATTTTATTGTCATATATATATAAAGTATTTTCTGACACTAAAAAATTTTATCAGGAGAACAGACACACATATTCATATTAATTTCTTTATGGATAGATGTGTGTTCATACTTATATATATTAAACTCATTTTATTGTCATATATATAAAGTATTTTCTGACACTAAAAATATTTTATTAGGAGAACAGACACACATATTCATATTAATTTCTTTATGGATAGATGTGTGTTCATACTTATATATATTAAACTCATTTTATTGTCATATATATATAAAGTATTTTCTGACACTTGCAAAATTTTCAAAAAATATTTTATAGGAAAACAGACACTCATATTCATATTAATTTCTTTATCGATAGATGTGTGTTCATACTTATATATATTAAACTCATTTTATTGTCATATATATAAAGTATTTTCTGACACTAAAAAATATTTTATTAGGAGAACAGACACACATATTCATATTAATTTCTTTATGGATAGATGTGTGTTCATACTTATATATATTAAACTCATTTTATTGTCATATATATATAAAGTATTTTCTGACACAAAAAATATTTTATTAGGAGAACAGACACACATATTCATATTAATTTCTTTATGGATAGATGTGTGTTCATACTTATATATTAAACTCATTTTATTGTCATATATATATAAAGTATTTTCTGACACTTGCAAAATTTCAAAAAATATTTTATTAGGAAAACAGACACTCATATTCATATTAATTTCTTTATCGATAGATGTGTGTTCATACTTATATATATTAAACTCATTTTATTGTCATATATATATAAAGTATTTTCTGACACTAAAAATATTTTATTAGGAGAACAGACACACATATTCATATTAATTTCTTTATGGATAGATGTGTGTTCATACTTATATATATTAAACTCATTTTATTGTCATATATATATAAAGTATTTTCTGACACTAAAAAATATTTTATTAGGAGAACAGACACACATATTCATATTAATTTCTTTATGGATAGATGTGTGTTCATACTTATATATATTAAACTCATTTTATTGTCATATATATATAAAGTATTTTCTGACACTAAAATAAAAAATTTTATTAGGAGAACAGACACACATATTCATATTAATTTCTTTATGGATAGATGTGTGTTCATACTTATATATATTAAACTCATTTTATTGTCATATATATATAAAGTATTTTCTGACACTAAAAAATATTTTATTAGGAGAACAGACACATATTCATATTAATTTCTTTATGGATAGATGTGTGTTCATACTTATATATATTAAACTCATTTTATTGTCATATATATATAAAGTATTTTCTGACACTAAAAATATTTTATTAGGAGAACAGACACACATATTCATATTAATTTCTTTATGGATAGATGTGTGTTCATACTTATATATATTAAACTCATTTTATTGTCATATATATATAAAGTATTTTCTGACACTAAAAAATATTTTATTAGGAGAACAGACACACATATTCATATTAATTTCTTTATGGATAGATGTGTGTTCATACTTATATATATTAAACTCATTTTATTGTCATATATATATAAAGTATTTTCTGACACTGCAAAAAAAAATATTTTATTAGGAACAGACACACATATTCATATTAATTTCTTTATGATAGATGTGTGTTCATACTTATATATATTAAACTCATTTTATTGTCATATATATATAAAGTATTTTCTGACACTAAAAATATTTTATTAGGAGAACAGACACACATATTCATATTAATTTCTTTATGGATAGATGTGTGTTCATACTTATATATATTAAACTCATTTTATTGTCATATATATATATAAAGTATTTTCTGACACTAAAAATATTTTATTAGGAGAACAGACACACATATTCATATTAATTTCTTTATGATAGATGTGTGTTCATACTTATATATATTAAACTCATTTTATTGTCATATATATATAAAGTATTTTCTGACACTAAAAATATTTTATTAGGAGAACAGACACACATATTCATATTAATTTCTTTATGGATAGATGTGTGTTCATACTTATATATATTAAACTCATTTTATTGTCATATATATATAAAGTATTTTCTGACACTAAAAATATTTTATTAGGAGAACAGACACACATATTCATATTAATTTCTTTATGGATAGATGTGTGTTCATACTTATATATATTAAACTCATTTTATTGTCATATATATATAAAGTATTTCTGACACTTGCAAATTTTTCAAAAAATATTTTATTAGGAGAACAGACACACTCATATTCATATTAATTTCTTTATCGATAGATGTGTTCATACTTATATATATTAAACTCATTTTATTGTCATATATATATAAAGTATTTTCTGACACTAAAAATATTTTATTAGGAGAACAGACACACATATTCATATTAATTTCTTTATGGATAGATGTGTGTTCATACTTATATATATTAAACTCATTTTATTGTCATATATATATATAGTATTTTCTGACACTAAAAATATTTTTTAGGAGAACAGACACACATATTCATATTAATTTCTTTATGGATAGATGTGTGTTCATACTTATATATATTAAACTCATTTTATTGTCATATATATATAAAGTATTTTCTGACACTAAAAAATATTTTATTAGGAAACAGACACACATATTCATATTAATTTCTTTATGATAGATGTGTGTTCATACTTATATATATTAAACTCATTTTATTGTCATATATATATAAAGTATTTTCTGACACTTGCAAATTTTCAAAAAATATTTTATTAGGAGAACAGACACTCATATTCATATTAATTTCTTTATGGATAGATGTGTGTTCATACTTATATATTTAAACTCATTTTATTGTCATATATATATAAAGTATTTTCTGACCTTGCAAAATAAAAAATATTTTATTAGGAGAACAGACACACATATTCATATTAATTTCTTTATGGATAGATGTGTGTTCATACTTATATATATTAAACTCATTTTATTGTCATATATATATAAAGTATTTTCTGACACTAAAAAATATTTTATTAGGAGAACAGACACACTATTCATATTAATTTCTTTATGGATAGATGTGTGTTCATACTTATATATATTAAACTCATTTTATTGTCATATATATATAAGTATTTTCTGACACTAAAAATATTTATTAGGAGAACAGACACACATATTCATATTAATTTCTTTATGGATAGATGTGTGTTCATACTTATATATATTAAACTCATTTTATTGTCATATATATATAAAGTATTTCTGACACTTGCAAAATTTAAAAATATTTTATTAGGAGAACAGACACTCATATTCATATTAATTTCTTTATCGATAGATGTGTGTTCATACTTATATATATTAAACTCATTTTATTGTCATATATATATAAAGTATTTTCTGACACTAAAAATATTTTCAGGAGAACAGACACACATATTCATATTAATTTCTTTATGGATAGATGTGTGTTCATACTTATATATATTAAACTCATTTTATTGTCATATATATATAAAGTATTTTCTGACACTAAAAAATTTTTATTAGGAGAACAGACACACATATTCATATTAATTTCTTTATGGATAGATGTGTGTTCATACTTATAGATATTAAACTCATTTTATTGTCATATATATATAAAGTATTTTCTGACACTTGCAAAATTTTCAAAAAAATTTTATTAGGAGAACAGACACTCATATTCATATTAATTTCTTTATCGATAGATGTGTGTTCATACTTATATATATTAAACTCATTTTATTGTCATATATATATAAAGTATTTTCTGACACTAAAAAATATTTTATCAGGAGAACAGACACACATATTCATATTAATTTCTTTATGGATAGATGTGTGTTCATACTTATATATATTAAACTCATTTTATTGTCATATATATATAAAGTATTTTCTGACACTAAAAATATTTATTAGGAGAAAACAGACACACATATTCATATTAATTTCTTTATGGATAGATGTGTGTTCATACTTATATATATTAAACTCATTTTATTGTCATATATATATAAAGTATTTTCTGACACTAAAAAATATTTTATTAGGAGAACAGACACACATATTCATATTAATTTCTTTATGGATAGATGTGTGTTCATACTTATATATATTAAACTCATTTTATTGTCATATATATATAAAGTATTTTCTGACACTAAAAAATATTTTATTAGGAGAACAGACACACATATTCATATTAATTTCTTTATGGATAGATGTGTGTTCATACTTATATATATTAAACTCATTTTATTGTCATATATATATAAATTTTTTTCTGACACTAAAAAATATTTTATTAGGAGAACAGACACACATATTCATATTAATTTCTTTATGGATAGATGTGTGTTCATACTTATAGATATTAAACTCATTTTATTGTCATATATATATATAAGTATTTTCTGACACTTGCAAATTTTCAAAAAAATATTTTATTAGGAGAACAGACACTCATATTCATATTAATTTCTTTATCGATAGATGTGTGTTCATACTTATATATATTAAACTCATTTTATTGTCATATATATATAAAGTATTTTCTGACACTAAAAAATAAATTTTATCAGGAGAACAGACACACATATTCATATTAATTTCTTTATGGATAGATGTGTGTTCATACTTATATATATTAAACTCATTTTATTGTCATATATATATAAAGTATTTTCTGACACTAAAAAATATTTTATTAGGAGAACAGACACACATATTCATATTAATTTCTTTATGGATAGATGTGTGTTCATACTTATATATATTAAACTCATTTTATTGTCATATATATATAAAGTATTTTCTGACACTAAAAAATATTTTTTAGGAGAACAGACACACATATTCATATTAATTTCTTTATGGATAGATGTGTGTTCATACTTATAGATATTAAACTCATTTTATTGTCATATATATATAAAGTATTCTTGACACTTGCAAAATTTTCAAAAAATATTTTATTAGGAGAACAGACACCATATTCATATTAATTTCTTTATCGATAGATGTGTGTTCATACTTATATATATTAAACTCATTTTATTGTCATATATATATAAAGTATTTTCTGACACTTGCAAAATTTTTTCAAAAAATATTTTATTAGTAGAACAGACACTCATATTCATATTAATTTCTTTATCGATAGATGTGTGTTCATACTTTATAATATTAAACTCATTTTATTGTCATATATATATAAAAGTATTTCTGACACTTGAAAATTTTCAAAAAATATTTTATTAGAAAACAGACACACATATTCATATTAATTTCTTTATGGATAGATGTGTGTTCATACTTATATATATTAAACTCATTTTATTGTCATATATATATAAAGTATTTTCTGACACTAAAAAATATTTTATTAGGAGAACAGACACACATATTCATATTAATTTCTTTATGGATAGATGTGTGTTCATACTTATATATATTAAACTCATTTTATTGTCATATATATAAAGTATTTTCTGACACTAAAAAATATTTTATTAGGAGAACAGACACACATATTCATATTAATTTCTTTATGGATAGATGTGTGTTCATACTTATATATATTAAACTCATTTTATTGTCATATATATATAAAGTATTTTCTGACACTTGCAAAATTTTCAAAAAATATTTATTAGGAGAACAGACACTCATATTCATATTAATTTCTTTATCGATAGATGTGTGTTCATACTTATATATATTAAACTCATTTTATTGTCATATATATATAAAGTATTTTCTGACACTAAAAAATATTTTATTAGGAGAACAGACACACATATTCATATTAATTTCTTTATGGATAGATGTGTGTTCATACTTATATATATTAAACTCATTTTATTGTCATATATATATAAAGTATTTTCTGACACTTGCAAAATTTTCAAAAAATATTATTAGGAGAACAGACACACATATTCATATTAATTTCTTTATGGATAGATGTGTGTTCATACTTATATATATTAAACTCATTTTATTGTCATATATATATAAAGTATTTTCTGACACTTGCAAATTTTTCAAAAAAATTTTTTTAGTAGAACAGACACTCATATTCATATTAATTTCTTTATCGATAGATGTGTGTTCATACTTATATATATTAAACTCATTTTATTGTCATATATATATAAAGTATTTTCTGACACTAAAAAATATTTTATCAGGAGAACAGACACACATATTCATATTAATTTCTTTATGGATAGATGTGTGTTCATACTTATATATATTAAACTCATTTTATTGTCATATATATATAAAGTATTTTCTGACACTAAAAATATTTTATTAGGAGAACAGACACACATATTCATATTAATTTCTTTATGGATAGATGTGTGTTCATACTTATATATATTAAACTCATTTTATTGTCATATATATATAAAGTATTTTCTGACACTAAAAAATATTTTATTAGGAGAACAGACACACATATTCATATTAATTTCTTTATGGATAGATGTGTGTTCATACTTATAGATATTAAACTCATTTTATTGTCATATATATATAAAGTATTTTCTGACACTTGCAAAATTTTCAAAAAATATTTTATTAGGAAAACAGACACTCATATTCATATTAATTTCTTTATCGATAGATGTGTGTTCATACTTATATATATTAAACTCATTTTATTGTCATATATATATAAAGTATTTTCTGACACTAAAAAATATTTTATTAGGAGAACAGACACACATATTCATATTAATTTCTTTATGGATAGATGTGTGTTCATACTTATATATATTAAACTCATTTTATTGTCATATATATATATAAAGTATTTTCTGACACTAAAAAAATTTTATTAGGAGAACAGACACACATATTCATATTAATTTCTTTATGATAGATGTGTGTTCATACTTATATATATTAAACTCATTTTATTGTCATATATATATAAAGTATTTTCTGACACTAAAAATATTTTATTAGGAGAACAGACACACATATTCATATTAATTTCTTTATGGATAGATGTGTGTTCATACTTATATATATTAAACTCATTTTATTGTCATATATATATAAAGTATTTTCTGACACTAAAAAATATTTTATTAGGAGAACAGACACACATATTCATATTAATTTCTTTATGGATAGATGTGTGTTCATACTTATATATATTAAACTCATTTTATTGTCATATATATATAAAGTATTTTCTGACACTTGCAAATTTTCAAAAAATATTTTATTAGGAGAACAGACACTCATATTCATATTAATTTCTTTATCGATAGATGTGTGTTCATACTTATATATATTAAACTCATTTTATTGTCATATATATATAAAGTATTTTCTGACACTAAAAAATATTTTATCAGGAGAACAGACACACATATTCATATTAATTTCTTTATGGATAGATGTGTGTTCATACTTATATATATTAAACTCATTTTATTGTCATATATATATAAAGTATTTTCTGACACTAAAAAATATTTTATTAGGAGAACAGACACACATATTCATATTAATTTCTTTATGGATAGATGTGTGTTCATACTTATATATATTAAACTCATTTTATTGTCATATATATATAAAGTATTTTCTGACACTAAAAAATATTTTATTAGGAGAACAGACACACATATTCATATTAATTTCTTTATGGATAGATGTGTGTTCATACTTATAGATATTAAACTCATTTTATTGTCATATATATATAAAGTATTTTCTGACACTTGCAAAATTTTCAAAAAATATTTATTAGGAGAACAGACACTCATATTCATATTAATTTCTTTATGGATAGATGTGTGTTCATACTTATATATATTAAACTCATTTTATTGTCATATATATATATAAAGTATTCTCTGACACTTGCAAAATTTTCAAAAAAATATTTTATTAGGAGAACAGACACTCATATTCATATTAATTTCTTTATCGATAGATGTGTGTTCATACTTATATATATTAAACTCATTTTATTGTCATATATATATAAAGTATTTTCTGACACTAAAAAATATTTTATCAGGAGAACAGACACACATATTCATATTAATTTCTTTATGGATAGATGTGTGTTCATACTTATATATATTAAACTCATTTTATTGTCATATATATATAAAGTATTTTCTGACACTAAAAAATATTTTATTAGGAGAACAGACACACATATTCATATTAATTTCTTTATGGATAGATGTGTGTTCATACTTATAGATATTAAACTCATTTTATTGTCATATATATATAAAGTATTTTCTGACACTTGCAAAATTTTCAAAAAAATATTTTATTAGGAGAACAGACACTCATATTCATATTAATTTCTTTATCGATAGATGTGTGTTCATACTTATATATATTAAACTCATTTTATTGTCATATATATATAAAGTATTTTCTGACACTAAAAAATATTTTATCAGGAGAACAGACACACATATTCATATTAATTTCTTTATGGATAGATGTGTGTTCATACTTATATATATTAAACTCATTTTATTGTCATATATATATAAAGTATTTTCTGACACTAAAAAATATTTTATTAGGAGAACAGACACACATATTCATATTAATTTCTTTATGGATAGATGTGTGTTCATACTTATAGATATTAAACTCATTTTATTGTCATATATATATAATATTTTCTGACACTTGCAAAATTTTCAAAAAAATTTTTATTAGGAAACAGACACTCATATTCATATTAATTTCTTTATCGATAGATGTGTGTTCATACTTATATATATTAAACTCATTTTTTGTCATATATATATAAAGTATTTTCTGACACTAAAAATATTTTATCAGGAGAACAGACACACATATTCATATTAATTTCTTTATGGATATTGTGTGTTCATACTTATATATATTAAACTCATTTTATTGTCATATATATAAAGTATTTTCTGACACTAAAAATATTTTATTAGGAGAACAGACACACATATTCATATTAATTTCTTTATGGATAGATGTGTGTTCATACTTATATATATTAAACTCATTTTATTGTCATATATATATAAAGTATTTTCTGACACTAAAAAAATATTTTATTAGGAGAACAGACACACATATTCATATTAATTTCTTTATGGATAGATGTGTGTTCATACTTATATATATTAAACTCATTTTATTGTCATATATATATAAAGTATTTTCTGACACTAAAAAATATTTTATTAGGAGAACAGACACACATATTCATATTAATTTCTTTATGGATAGATGTGTGTTCATACTTATATATATTAAACTCATTTTATTGTCATATATATATAAAGTATTTTCTGACACTAAAAATATTTTATTAGGAGAACAGACACACATATTCATATTAATTTCTTTATGATAGATGTGTGTTCATACTTATAGATATTAAACTCATTTTATTGTCATATATATATATATATATATATTTTTCTGACACTTGCAAAATTTTCAAAAAATATTTTATTAGGAAACAGACACTCATATTCATATTAATTTCTTTATCGATAGATGTGTGTTCATACTTATATATATTAAACTCATTTTATTGTCATATATATATAAAGTATTTTCTGACACTAAAAAATATTTTATCAGGAGAACAGACACACATATTCATATTAATTTCTTTATGGATAGATGTGTGTTCATACTTATATATATTAAACTCATTTTATTGTCATATATATATAAAGTATTTTCTGACACTAAAAATATTTTATTAGGAGAACAGACACACATATTCATATTAATTTCTTTATGGATAGATGTGTGTTCATACTTATATATTAAACTCATTTTATTGTCATATATATATAAAGTATTTTCTGACACTAAAAAATATTTTATTAGGAGAACAGACACACATATTCATATTAATTTCTTTATGGATAGATGTGTGTTCATACTTATAGATATTAAACTCATTTTATTGTCATATATATATAAAGTATTTTCTGACACTTGCAAAATTTTCAAAAAAATATTTTATTAGGAGAACAGACACTCATATTCATATTAATTTCTTTATCGATAGATGTGTGTTCATACTTATATATATTAACTCATTTTATTGTCATATATATATAAAGTATTTTCTGACACTAAAAAAAATATTTTATTAGGAGAACAGACACACATATTCATATTAATTTCTTTATGGATAGATGTGTGTTCATACTTATATATATTAAACTCATTTTATTGTCATATATATATAAAGTATTTTCTGACACTTGCAAAATTTTCAAAAAAATTTTATTAGGAAAACAGACACTCATATTCATATTAATTTCTTTATCGATAGATGTGTGTTCATACTTATATATATTAAACTCATTTTATTGTCATATATATATAAAGTATTTTCTGACACTAAAAATATTTTATCAGGAGAACAGACACACATATTCATATTAATTTCTTTATGGATAGATGTGTGTTCATACTTATATATATTAAACTCATTTTATTGTCATATATATATAAAGTATTTTCTGACACTAAAAAATATTTTATTAGGAGAACAGACACACACATATTCATATTAATTTTTTTGGATAGATGTGTGTTCATACTTATAGATATTAAACTCATTTTATTGTCATATATATATAAAGTATTTTCTGACACTTGCAAAATTTTCAAAAAATATTTTATTAGAAAACAGACACTCATATTCATATTAATTTCTTTATCGATAGATGTGTTCATACTTATATATATTAAACTCATTTTATTGTCATATATATATAAAGTATTTTCTGACACTAAAAAATATTTTATTAGGAGAACAGACACACATATTCATATTAATTTCTTTATGGATAGATGTGTGTTCATACTTATAGATATTAAACTCATTTTATTGTCATATATATATAAAGTATTTCTGACACTGCAAAATTTTCAAAAAATATTTTATTAGGAGAACAGACACTCATATTCATATTAATTTCTTTATCGATAGATGTGTGTTCATACTTATATATATTAAACTCATTTTATGTCATATATATATATATATATAGTATTTTCTGACACTTGCAAAATTTTTCAAAAAATATTTTATTAGGAAACAGACACACATATTCATATTAATTTCTTTATCGATAGATGTGTGTTCATACTTATATATATTAAACTCATTTTATTGTCATATATATATAAAGTATTTTCTGACACTAAAAATATTTTATTAGGAGAACAGACACACATATTCATATTAATTTCTTTATGGATAGATGTGTGTTCATACTTATATATATTAAACTCATTTTATTGTCATATATATATAAAGTATTTTCTGACACTAAAAAATATTTTATTAGGAGAACAGACACACATATTCATATTAATTTCTAGATGTGTGCTCATACTTATATATATTAAACTCATTTTATTGTCATATATATATAAAGTATTTTCTGACACTAAAAAATATTTTATTAGGAGAACAGACACACATATCCATATTAATTTCTTTATGGATAGATGTGTGTTCATACTTATAGATATTAAACTCATTTTATTGTCATATATATATAAATATATTTTCTGACACTTGCAAATTTTCAAAAAATATTTTATTAGGAGAACAGACACTCATATTCATATTAATTTCTTTATCGATAGATGTGTGTTCATACTTATATATATTAAACTCATTTTATTGTCATATATATATAAAGTATTTTCTGACACTAAAAAATATTTTATCAGGAGAACACACACATATTCATATTAATTTCTTTATGGATAGATGTGTGTTCATACTTATATATATTAAACTCATTTTATTGTCATATATATATAAGTATTTTCTGACACTAAAAAATATTTTATTAGGAGAACAGACACACATATTCATATTAATTTCTTTATGGATAGATGTGTGTTCATACTTATAGATATTAAACTCATTTTATTGTCATATATATATAATAGTTTCTGACACTTGCAAAATTTTCAAAAAAATATTTTATTAGGAGAACAGACACTCATATTCATATTAATTTCTTTATCGATAGATGTGTGTTCATACTTATATATATTAAACTCATTTTATTGTCATATATATATAAGTATTTTCTGACACTAAAAAATATTTTATCAGGAGAACAGACACACATATTCATATTAATTTCTTTATGATAGATGTGTGTTCATACTTATATATATTAAACTCATTTTATTGTCATATATATATATAAGTATTTTCTGACACTAAAAAATATTTTATTAGGAGAACAGACACACATATTCATATTAATTTCTTTATGGATAGATGTGTTCATACTTATATATATTAAACTCATTTTATTGTCATATATATATAAAGTATTTTCTGACACTAAAAATATTTTATTAGGAGAACAGACACACATATTCATATTAATTTCTTTATGGATAGATGTGTGTTCATACTTATAGATATTAACTCATTTTATTGTCATATATATATATAAAGTATTTTCTGACACTTGCAAAATTTTCAAAAAATATTTTATTAGGAGAACAGACACTCATATTCATATTAATTTCTTTATCGATAGATGTGTGTTCATACTTATATATATTAAACTCATTTTATTGTCATATATATATAAAGTATTTTCTGACACTAAAAAATATTTTATCAGGAGAACAGACACACATATTCATATTAATTTCTTTATGGATAGATGTGTGTTCATACTTATATATATTAAACTCATTTTATTGTCATATATATATAAAGTATTTTCTGACACTAAAAAATATTTTATTAGGAGAACAGACACACATATTCATATTAATTTCTTTATGGATAGATGTGTGTTCATACTTATAGATATTAAACTCATTTTATTGTCATATATATATAAAGTATTTTCTGACACTTGCAAATTTTTCAAAAAATATTTTATTAGGAGAACAGACACTCATATTCATATTAATTTCTTTATCGATAGATGTGTGTTCATACTTATATATATTAAACTCATTTTATTGTCATATATATATAAAGTATTTTCTGACACTAAAAAATATTTTATCAGGAGAACAGACACACATATTCATATTAATTTCTTTATGGATAGATGTGTGTTCATACTTATATATTAAACTCATTTTATTGTCATATATATATATAAGTATTTTCTGACACTAAAAATATTTTATTAGGAGAACAGACACACATATTCATATTAATTTCTTTATGGATAGATGTGTGTTCATACTTATATATATTAAACTCATTTTATTGTCATATATATATAAAGTATTTTCTGACACTTGCAAATTTTCAAAAAATATTTTATTAGGAAAACAGACACTCATATTCATATTAATTTCTTTATCGATAGATGTGTGTTCATACTTATATATATTAAACTCATTTTATTGTCATATATATATAAAGTATTTTCTGACACTAAAAAATTTTTATCAGGAGAACAGACACACATATTCATATTAATTTCTTTATGGATAGATGTGTGTTCATACTTATATATATTAAACTCATTTTATTGTCATATATATATAAAGTATTTTCTGACACTAAAAAATATTTTATTAGGAGAACAGACACACATATTCATATTAATTTCTTTATGGATAGATGTGTGTTCATACTTATAGATTAAACTCATTTTATTGTCATATATATATAAAGTATTTTCTGACACTTGCAAAATTTTCAAAAAAATATTATTAGGAAACAGACACTCATATTCATATTAATTTCTTTATCGATAGATGTGTGTTCATACTTATATATATTAAACTCATTTTATTGTCATATATATATAAAGTATTTTCTGACACTAAAAAATATTTTATTAGGAGAACAGACACACATATTCATATTAATTTCTTTATGGATAGATGTGTGTTCATACTTATATATATTAAACTCATTTTATTGTCATATATATATAAAGTATTTTCTGACACTAAAAAATATTTTATTAGGAGAACAGACACACATATTCATATTAATTTCTTTATGGATAGATGTGTGTTCATACTTATATATATTAAACTCATTTTATTGTCATATATATATAAGTATTTTCTGACACTAAAATATTTTATTAGGAGAACAGACACACATATTCATATTAATTTCTTTATGGATAGATGTGTGTTCATACTTATATATATTAAACTCATTTTATTGTCATATATATATAAAGTATTTTCTGACACTTGCAAAATTTTCAAAAAATATTTTATTAGGAGAACAGACACACATATTCATATTAATTTCTTTATGGATAGATGTGTGTTCATACTTTATATATTAAACTCATTTTATTGTCATATATATATATAAAGTATTTTCTGACACTAAAAATATTTTATTAGGAGAACAGACACACATATTCATATTAATTTCTTTATGGATAGATGTGTGTTCATACTTATATATATTAAACTCATTTTATTGTCATATATATATATAAAGTATTTTCTGACACTAAAAAATATTTATTAGGAGAACAGACACACATATTCATATTAATTTCTTTATGGATAGATGTGTGTTCATACTTATATATATTAAACTCATTTTATTGTCATATATATATAAAGTATTTTCTGACACTAAAAATATTTTATTAGGAGAACAGACACACATATTCATATTAATTTCTTTATGATAGATGTGTGTTCATACTTATATATATTAAACTCATTTTATTGTCATATATATATAAAGTATTTTCTGACACTAAAAAATATTTTATTAGGAGAACAGACACACATATTCATATTAATTTCTTTATGGATAGATGTGTGTTCATACTTATAGATATTAAACTCATTTTATTGTCATATATATATAAAGTATTTTCTGACACTGCAAAATTTTCAAAAAAATTTTATTAGGAGAACAGACACTCATATTCATATTAATTTCTTTATCGATAGATGTGTGTTCATACTTATATATATTAAACTCATTTTATTGTCATATATATATAAAGTATTTTCTGACACTAAAAATATTTTATTAGGAGAACAGACACACATATTCATATTAATTTCTTTATGGATAGATGTGTGTTCATACTTATATATATTAAACTCATTTTATTGTCATATATATATATAAAGTATTTTCTGACACTAAAAAAATTTTATTAGGAGAACAGACACACATATTCATATTAATTTCTTTATGGATAGATGTGTGTTCATACTTATATATATTAAACTCATTTTATTGTCATATATATATAAAGTATTTTTCTGACACTAAAAAATATTTTATTAGGAGAACAGACACACATATTCATATTAATTTCTTTATGGATAGATGTGTGTTCATACTTATATATATTAAACTCATTTTATTGTCATATATATATAAAGTATTTTCTGACACTTGCAAATTTCAAAAAATATTTTATTAGGAGAACAGACACTCATATTCATATTAATTTCTTTATGGATAGATGTGTGTTCATACTTATATATATTAAACTCATTTTATTGTCATATATATTATAAAGTATTTTCTGACACTTGCAAATTTTTCAAAAAAATTTTATTAGGAGAACAGACACTCATATTCATATTAATTTCTTTATCGATAGATGTGTGTTCATACTTATATATATTAAACTCATTTTATTGTCATATATATATAAAGTATTTTCTGACACTAAAAAATATTTTATCAGGAGAACAGACACACATATTCATATTAATTTCTTTATGGATAGATGTGTGTTCATACTTATATATATTAAACTCATTTTATTGTCATATATATAAAGTATTTTCTGACACTAAAAATATTTTATTAGGAGAACAGACACACATATTCATATTAATTTCTTTATGGATAGATGTGTGTTCATACTTATAGATATTAAACTCATTTTATTGTCATATATATATATAAAGTATTTTCTGACACTTGCAAAATTTTAAAAAATATTTTATTAGGAGAACAGACACTCATATTCATATTAATTTCTTTATCGATAGATGTGTGTTCATACTTATACATATTAAACTCATTTTATTGTCATATATATATAAAGTATTTTCTGACACTAAAAAATATTTTATCAGGAGAACAGACACACATATTCATATTAATTTCTTTATGGATAGATGTGTGTTCATACTTATATATATTAAACTCATTTTATTGTCATATATATATAAGTATTTTCTGACACTAAAAAATATTTTATTAGGAGAACAGACACACATATTCATATTAATTTCTTTATGGATAGATGTGTGTTCATACTTATAGATATTAAACTCATTTTATTGTCATATATATATAAAGTATTTTCTGACACTTGCAAAATTTTCAAAAAATATTTTATTAGGAAACAGACACTCATATTCATATTAATTTCTTTATCGATAGATGTGTGTTCATACTTATATATATTAAACTCATTTTATTGTCATATATATATAAAGTATTTTCTGACACTAAAATATTTTATCAGGAGAACAGACACACATATTCATATTAATTTCTTTATGGATAGATGTGTGTTCATACTTATATATATTAAACTCATTTTATTGTCATATATATATAAGTATTTTCTGACACTAAAAAATATTTTATTAGGAAACAGACACTCATATTCATATTAATTTCTTTATCGATAGATGTGTGTTCATACTTATATATATTAAACTCATTTTATTGTCATATATATATAAAGTATTTTCTGACACTAAAAATATTTTATTAGGAGAACAGACACACATATTCATATTAATTTCTTTATGGATAGATGTGTGTTCATACTTATATATATTAAACTCATTTTATTGTCATATATATATAAAGTATTTTCTGACACTAAAAAATATTTTATTAGGAGAACAGACACACATATTCATATTAATTTCTTTATGGATAGATGTGTGTTCATACTTATATATATTAAACTCATTTTATTGTCATATATATATAAGTATTTTCTGACACTAAAAAATATTTTATTAGGAGAACAGACACACATATTCATATTAATTTCTTTATGGATAGATGTGTGTTCATACTTATAGATATTAAACTCATTTTATTGTCATATATATATAAAGTATTTTCTGACACTAAAAAAAATATTTTATTAGGAAACAGACACACATATTCATATTAATTTCTTTATGGATAGATGTGTGTTCATACTTATATATATTAAACTCATTTTATTGTCATATATATATAAAGTATTTTCTGACACAAAAAATATTTTATTAGGAGAACAGACACACATATTCATATTAATTTCTTTATGGATAGATGTGTGTTCATACTTATATATATTAAACTCATTTTATTGTCATATATATATAAAGTATTTTCTGACACTAAAAATTATTTTATTAGGAGAACAGACACACATATTCATATTAATTTCTTTATGGATAGATGTGTGTTCATACTTATATATATTAAACTCATTTTATTGTCATATATATATAAAGTATTTTCTGACACTAAAAATATTTTATTAGGAGAACAGACACACATATTCATATTAATTTCTTTATGGATAGATGTGTGTTCATACTTATAGATATTAAACTCATTTTATTGTCTAT